>NC_143580.1:138750154-138902880 GCF_048544385.1 Mastigoproctus giganteus
ATTTTACAAGTTAAATATCTGCAGAGGTTTCGATAAATTTGATCGTAGATATAATAAGGAAGTTGAAATATAAACGGTCCTGAAAAAGTCATGGAACATTCCTCTCTTGCCCTTGAGGGTGGCACAGTTGGTAGACTTGCCGTCTTTTCCACACCGGGTTGAAAAGCCACAGTTCGAATCCCATTGATGACGCGAGAAATTCTTATGGGCTTTTTCACAACGTGGCTGAGTTAGTTAGTCTCAGGCTAGGGTAAGATTGTCTTTTCTCCCGGGAACTCGGGTTTTTCGACTAGAAAATTGACCACAGAACATGCGTAATTTTATAGACATGTTGCATACGGCTAATATTAGCAATTTATGGCCTAAGTTTCTGCACCAACCAACCATCCCTCTGATTTCAGGAAATTGTAGCCTATAGAGATGGTCAGCGGTCAGACCAGAAAATAGCTGTTTAGACTGAAAAATTCATTTCAAACTTGTACGATGAACAATGAGAACACGGAAAGCTTTAACAGTCTTGGAGGGGAACGATGGTTGAATGTGAAGTGGGAGAAATCTGTGTGTGCTGTTTCTCAGCAACTAAACATTTCCAAGTCAGCCATTCATGTTCTTCTGGAGTTGAAAAAATGACAATCCAGAGATTACACTGAGACAATGAAACGATCAGGAAGGCGTAAGATATTGATAGAGAGAAGCTGATGCGTCTTGAGACATATGGCTGCTTCACTTACTTTGCCATCAGATTTTTGAAAATATGAGTTTGGAACCACAACCGATACAGGGAAACCTGTTCCCACGACACGCCATAGATTTTCACGAAAAGTTACAACTCACAAGGCTTTGCCAAAAACAAAAAAATAAATAAAAATAAGGTACATTGAACCAACTGGACTGTGGATCAAGAGAAACTGGTCCTGTGGAACGACGAGTTGTGCTGTACGCTCTTCCAGTGTGATGGATGCGTGTAGGTGTGTTGTCCCCGGAGAAGGAGGAGGAGAAGGAGGTCTCGTGGCCTGAGAGTGTTTATTGTAGTATGGACGAGGTCCACTGGTTGCGGTCCATGGAACTATTAATGCTAAGCCTTATATCGATGTTCTCGATAATTCTGCGTGCTTTACATTGTGCGAATTTTATGGGAACAGCACTTACACCTTCCAACACGACAACATCCCATGTCACAAAGCAACGATTGCGTAGGAATTGAAGAGAACGGCATCGGAACATGCAGCGGCCGGAACAGAGCTTAACTTCAATCCAATTGACCATCTTTTGCATGAATAGAATCGCAGAATTAGAATACCAAGATGTATAGTTTGGTTATTGGTGATAACAAATGCTTTAATGAAAGAGTGGAGCACAGTACCACTAGTTTTCTACCAGAAATAAGAAGCTCGAAGCCGTCAAAGATGGTTCAACACGCTGTCACTTTCTCTGAATAAATATGTCTTGTAATTATTTAAAGAAATGTAAACCAAAGGTTCCTCAATGTGTGGCACTTGTCAGCAGACACCCTTGTGAACAAAGCCGGCGCAAGGGTTTCATGCGCCCTAGGCGAGACTTAAAATTTGCGCCCCAGTTGTATTCTGTACCATCCAACCGCCTATCTGTCTACCAACAAACTTATCTATTCCCACCCATTCATCCGTAATATTATCCCTTCTTCCCTAACTTTTCTATTAATATTTTCGGAAGCTTTTAATTAAATACCAAAGTGATGCGCCAACAAAGCGGCCCTTAATGTCATAAAACCATATAGAGGATTATGTTGTAAATCAATATCTTTTTTTTTTAAATATTTAGATAGTGTTATTTTACACTGCTGCAGAAAATATTAATCCATTAAATTCACGAATCTTTTGATACTGTGTGGGTGACCCACCCATCAGTTCCAATCAATATCTGAAAAATCAATCCCCCCCATTATACGATATTCTGCTTTATTAGCCCGTTTTGTTTGTCTGTGTAGTTATTGATTACAATCATCTCAGTCATTTGGCCTATCGCAGGCTCCTACTCTCATTTTAGTTTTTCCAGTGTTACACCAAAACAGAAAAAGAAAATTCTCTCGTGGCTTAATAACAGTAATAATTATAATATGGCAACTTTCGTACTGAAAAAAAATTAGAGGATAAAATGAATGAAAATTGATGCGGCCTAATGAATAATAATTGTAAATACCTGGGAAAGAAAAATTAATTCTAGCGCCGATGCCCCATCTTTTCAAAGAGAAGATACAACGCACTCCAGCGAGCGAAGGACGAACGTAGTATTTCGATAATCCTTCAGTCCAGAGAGTCTGAGTAGGACTAATAGTCTTATTGGTTGTCGTAGGCTCGTGGCTACAGCCGCTCAGCTCAGACTCTCTGGGTTGATGGATTATTAAAATAATACGTTCGTTCTTGTAGATTCCCTTGAAAAGAGACATCGGCGGCCTTCTTCTTTCCCAACTATTTCCATATTTCTTCACTCTCTCTAAATTTTCTATTCAGTATCAGGCAGATTTAGCCAATAAAGGAGACCTATCGTCTCACTGGCTTTTGCTTTTTCCGGTGTTTTCGCTTCTGCAAGATTTTCTTCCATTCATTATAGTCTTTTATTTTCACAAATAGTCTGTAAAGACATTCCGTCTCACTGGTTTTTCGCATCTTCTTTCTCACTATATAGGTGGACTTTATTTTAAGTCACGTTTCCTGTCTAATCAGTGTCGACAAGAATATCGTTTATATTTCACTCCTGACCTCTGAACAAGGTTCATTATAGCTGAAATTTACCAAATTTGTTTACTCTACTCCTAGCATTAGTACACACGAAAGTATAGATGCACTTGTTTCTTCTTTTACAGCCAATGTATTTGTTTGTCCCATGGGTACTCCCAGAAGACTTTGTAATTTCCGACACCTTCCTTTCCAGGCTGCTGCATGTCCATCCAAATGAATCATTGCAAGAATCATTTCTGCTTATGGGTGTTGTTAATCTGTTATTCTGTGTTATACCCCGAATCTAGCAGTTTTCTGGCCCACCTAACATTGCCTCGATAGCATCAACAAATATTCTTGTATCTCTTCTATTTCAGTGTATTCCACCCTATTAAAACAGTCTCTCCTGTTAAAAGCGCAGACACGATCAGGAAAATTCTCTCCCATGAGCCTTGCCCAGTCCAGAGCGAATTAGATGGCAAGGCTCTCATCATGTACTCCACCCTATCCTGTGTGGGCAGAACTGTAAACGTGTTCAATTTAAATCCTACTGAAATTTCTAAGGCAAAAGTATTTATTATGAATGGGGAATTATTTTTATGATGGAAGTTCCACTGTGAAAGTAAATAACATCTATGTAGTCGTGTTGGGCATACTTTTTGCATAATTCTCGTATTAGCCATATTTACACAATGTCTCCTCCTTCATTATAACTTGCGCGTCACTGAGTTGCTCTTCTAAATATTTTTACAGATTGGTCTCTACAATTAATGGTACGTACGCACCATTCATTACGCCAAACCAGTTTAAGCAACCCTCCTGGATGGATCTTTAGTTACATTATTGGGGTTACAGAGAATTTTCACTGCGATTCATAAATTACGATGTAATTTGTTAAGAATTATTATAGCGATGCCTGTTATGGAAGCAATTCGTGTGAGATCTCACAGAGGAAAAATTACGTTATATTAATTACTAAAATTACTTTACGGGATAATTGCAACGATATATTAACTTAATTAACGGTATTTACGAATCACGTGCGAAAACTTTCCTCTTCTAAGCTTGAATATGCACTGCTCAAATGTAAAAACAATCTGTCTCCATAAATCTGACATATATTTAACGTTCAAGGAGTACAATCGCTAATCACACCATAATTCTGAACCTGACACCAGATAATCTATTTTTACTTTAACAACACGTGTCAAAAATTAGAGAAAATTAAAGAGATGATTCACGATTAACTGATTAAAAATTAAAGGGCTGGTAAAAGGACAGATTTTCCCAAATTCAAAATATTTTGAGCGAAAGAGATCAACAAAGTTGACAACACCAAAGAAAAACATCGCTGCGCGTAATCCATTAATATTGTTGTGGATGAATCTATCGCCATATTTATTTTCTTTGTCTTCTACATATTTTCCTTCCTACACTGAGTGATGCAGACCATGCATGGAGTCTGACGTCCAATACATCATGTTATTATTTCGTGTCTCTTCTGTAGAAATATATGGTGTTTTTACGAAGCAAATTGAATCACATTAATGGTTCCACCGATCTAGCTCAAATTAAATACAAATCGTTTAAAAATATCTCATCAGATCATAAAGTTACCAAGAATCTGCCAACGCAAATCAGGATAATTTCTTTTGATATCTTCCATATCTAACCAATGGTTGCGTAGTATCAACTGTAGTTTACGCTTTATAGAGTAAATTACAGTGAAGGATCTGCTTGCGTTGTCTGTTCTTTGCTTGCGTCAAGATAAAATTTCGCGCCGTGTCATCTAACACGCCAGTATCGTAGACCAATGTCTAAGATTATAACGCTGGATGGAATCCACGTGGTTCTTGTAACTTCAACAGATGCAGCATCAAAAAAGTATATTAAATAAACGCTAAATCTGCGTAACTTAATAAAGATGAATTTGAATGTAACTTCTAAAAAGGCTTTTCCAGAAACAAACTATTTTTCAATATAATTTGAAAATTTAACTTAATTCTGGAAAATGGCTCGTGGGCGTCATGACTCAAAATGTAGAAATCAGAAGGTCGATGGCTGTAATAGGATCTCAAACTTGAAATCCTAAAATGTACCTTTCAATGTATCTATCCTTGGCTTAAGCAAGATATTCGAGTGAATTTTCACGTTGAAGTGGTTATTAATGAACCACTTTTCGATCGAACTGTTAGACTCCATTCATCTTATCACACAGTTATCGGCGTTGATGGAATGGTCCTTCAGAAAAAGAATATCAGCAAGCTAAACTGTATTGGATGTTTCTGCTACGACTTGGTCTAGCAGGCCACTATTCATCTACAAAACATGAAATTGCGTTTTTGAAACAGTTAACAGTTGTATGCATTTTGCAATGCTAAATAACTATTTTATACTTTAATAAAATAACATTTTTTTTTTCTCTCTGAAAGAGTTACACCAGGTGAAACTTATCTAAATTTAGTCTAATATAACCCTTATATTAGACCAAATTTAGCATACTCTTAATGACTGAATGACACATTTTAAAGCAAGCCACGTCATCAACTTTCCACATTAATAAGGCCTCAAGGCGTGATATAGTAATCAAATTTGTCTTGAAATGTAGTCTTTTATTCATTAAGAGAATATGTATTAAGGTGTTCACAATAAAGTTTTAACACGTGATGTTTAATTCTTTATTAATCTTTAAATTATAAAAAAATTTCAGAAATTATTTGGTATTTTAAAATCGCTTCTTTGATAATAATTCATATTAAATACTATTGGCACTCATGATGGTACACTGCGAATTTATTATTATTTTATTTTTATTATTATTTTAAGGGTACTGGAACTGTTTTCATATCGTATTTGTGTATGCGTTGTGGAAATGTGCGGTTACGAGTAGATTTGCGTTTTGCAGGATGGAAAACCTTGGAATAACTCAAGACAGAAACGCTCCACTCCCACCGCCTGTGATCGGCAAACCCAAGCCTCAATTAGAAATTCCTCCAGTCAGTGAGGGGCTTCGAACTCAAACCTCTTCAAACGAGTTGCAGACGGTCAAATATCGTGCAGACTAAATTGCCACAGAGCACCTGATAAATGCGAACAAACATTTTCAATTTCTAGTTATCAGAAGAAGCAACTCGTACATCCATCGTTTATTATGTCTCTAAAATGCGCGTGTTTCTAATCGATTTGCTGTGTTTTCTGGACAAAGTGCCCAAGTTTCAATAAGAGAAGACCACGCTTCTCTTCCCCGAGACCAACTAATTCAAAAGCGTATAAAAGTTCCTCTTATCATTAACAGAATTTGAACCCAGACTTTTTCCACACAGCCTGAAAGGATTTCGATTATAAACATTGTGTTACCAGCTGGACTGTTAGACTACGAAGTACAAAACTGTCAAACCAAAATAGAAAAAAAAAGTCACGCAATTTAAATAACCGGTAAATGAACAAAATATTGAATGAACTGTTTCAGTTGCATAAAATAGAATGAATTATCAGGGAAGAAAACGGAAGAAATTAACATCAGGGCGCACTCTGAAGGATGTCCGCATGCGGTTCTTACCCATATCAGTTAAAAAGCAAAGCCAATTGACTCTCTAGTATATGGGCCATCACAATAAAGCTTAACTCACTTTTTCAGAAATGACTGGGTGAGAAAATTGCTCATTTAATATGAGTTTGTATCAGAACTAGCATTAATTCTGTTGTCGGCCATCAAACAGTATTGATATGTATACAACGAATTAGCGAATTCTAAACATATTATCACTTCCTCGTGCGTATACCCTTCCCTCTCTGGCACGGGCCACACTATTGATATTTGTTAGCTTCCTGCCATTTTTCAAGGAGACAAAGGATATTTGACAACCATTTACTCTCCCAGACTCCAAAAGAATAATTTGTCAAGCGCAACGCATGCCTCATTTAAAAACTGTCATCTACCAAGTAGCTTGTAGATGGCGTCTGTCACTCTTTCGACACGTCTGCCCCTCCTTATCCACCTATCTTTCGTGAGGCGGAAGATGGCGACATAACTTTGCCCTCTACGCCGGAAGCAGAAGAATGAAATTCCTATAAAAACAATCTTCCTGCGAAAGAAAGAAGAAGGGAGGTTGTTGACAGAAAACGAGACAATCCTCAGCTGGGGAAGATAGATAATGGCCAGCTTCCTCTCTAGGACACTTTAATTTCCGGCAGCGGTTTACCGACAGAGGTCATTTTAAAAGAAAAATTATATAACGAGGTCTATGTACTTCGTTGGTGCAAGACGTCAGTTGTTTCTTAGGTGCGCTGATGGGCTCTGGTGGTGGTGATGGTGGTGGTGGTGTAGCTATTTTGTGGTAATAAAATAACAGCGATTCAATCGATAAAATCCTGCAACCACTCCTTTGAAATAAATGCATTATGTTGTGTTCCTGAGTTGAAGTTTTAAAATATATGTGAATAAGGGTTGGGATACCTAAAACGTATCAACATAAAAAAGAACCTTAAAAGTCTGGCTGTAAATCTTCTGTCAGCTTCAGTCAGTGATTCCCTAAATCAATATAAAAAACAAAATGGAATTAGATAAATCATATCAAAATCAAGTACGTCTTACTTGCGATAAAGAAGAATAGTGATGTCATTGCAGATAAAGTAGGGACTTCGAAATTCTTTTCGATTCTCTTTGCCAATGAGAACTCTCCATAAAAAAACGGTTTTTTTTTTTTATTCGATGCTGTGGCTGGCCAGTGTATGGTCTCCCTCTGAAAAATTATCCTTCCTAGAATACACGAGTCTAGAAACAATATGAAGTATGAAGTGTTTTCGGGTCTAACGGCACGAGGGACTTCTCCCATCTCCGCGTATGTTCATTGTATCGAGGACATTACGCTGTCAAAGCCAGAGATTTAAAAGTGTGTGGATCATGTGTTGTGTAGTATGCTGTGCCCATTGTTCGTTTGACTTATTAGCCGCCGGGCCCCTAGTGGGACCCAGCCTTTCCATACTTTGCCGCGCGGAGGCTAGCCATGTGTACCAGTTGTCAATATATTAATCTGGCAGGTCCTACCACCTATTTTCCTGAGATTTCGGTGGCTAGGATGTAAATAAAATAAAATAAAGATAAAATGGCCGCGATTGGTTTTTTTTTTTTTTTTTTTGTTTTTTTTTTAGTAAGTAGTTATTAGAAACGCCAGATGGGGTTGTACGCTGAAATGATAAATTCTAAGAGCCTAAAAGGTCGGGCATGAATTTTGATGTTATTTAAATTTGGACTCGTGGGGAATACACTATGTAAGGAGAAAGTGTTGGAAGGGGAAGCGGAAGACTGGGGGATAGGAAAACAGAAGAAAGGGGTCGATAGAAGAAGACCTCCCGTAAGGCAGTGGGGCATGCCCATGCCCCACAAGAAAGAAAAGTGGGTGGTGGCAGGAGGGGAGGAGACAGCAAAATGTCACCTCCCCCTGCCAGGGAAAGGAGTGAATGCAGGCTGAGCCAGATGTCCAGCCTTGGGTCACCTAATGGCTTTTGGTGGCAGCCAATTGCTGCAGTCATGGTCAAGCATTGATTCAGTTCGGTCCTAGTTTGTCACATTTCGTTTCTCTTTGCTCAAGGATGGTATTTTGTCTACTCCTGGTGATGGCACAATAGTGTCAATGCGTGGACTCTTGTGTATGGCAATCGTCACATAGGTTGCATTTATATTTGAGGTGATTAAGTTTTAGTCACTGTAGAGAGAGAGAGAGATGATCTTTATTGCCCTTCACGGCCATAAAGCCAGGGGTTTACAGCCTCCCGAAACTTCCGGGAAAATCGAACAATTATTTACAAAAAGGTAATTTTACAAACGAAAACAAATTTTAATACAAAGAAGAGAACTCCTTACGAGAGTTCAGTCTGATTGAGCTGGCTTAACATCGAGATAAGAGCACCAGCTCAATAAGACAGGAACAGATGCAAGGTACACATCAGTCATTGCTGATTAGTCCTACTAGTCATAATTTTTTTCCGATAAGTCCGGTCAACAGCGAATTTGTTCAGGTCGGCGTCAAGTGCCTGGGTTTGCTTCAAAATCTGCTGAGGGAGGAACCTGTCCGAGAGATAGAGTCGTGCTGAATGCGAGTAGAGCTCGGGATTGGCCCTAAGGGCAGCAGGGGGAATCCTCCAGCCACAGGTATTCCAGAATGAAGATGTTGCAATTATGCCTGTTATCATCTTGACTGTTGCAAGGAGGCGTTGGTCGTCGACTAAGGTGGGAAGCTGTGGAATCCCGAGATAGTCGGCAAGCTGCGTGGTACGAATCAGAGCTGGAAAGTTGTGCTTCCTGTTGGCCCACTTTAGGAGCCAGAATTCTGTGGCAAAGAGTGGTTTCTTTATTGACGGTGCCGCTGACGCCCAAATTTCAGCAGCATAGAGTAAAGGTGGAAAGATAATTGTTCTTATGTACCTCATGGTTGTCTTTTTATATTGTCATGTTCCAATTTTCTTGCATTGAGATGGTCCCAATGATATGTAAGGACGTGTCGAGAAAGTGCATTTCGCGATTTTGTATTCCTTGGGGCATGGGCATGCCCCTTGATATTAGGATTAGGTGACTTGTCACATTTGAGTTTTCTTGCAACCAGCAGAAGGCAGGGCAGATCCAGATGATGTTTCCAAGTTTGAGTTTCTTGGTGGAATGTTTCCGTCTTTTGGTCACTGCTGCAGTTGAGGTTGCGGGAATGTCCTCCTTTCAAAGAGATCTTTGGCAAACTGAGTACATGCCCGGTATGTGTCCTCCTCTGTTATTACAAGGTGCTCCTGGTCTCGGAGGGAGAGACAGATCCTAGTGATTAGCCTGCGGTGCAGGTCCTCATAGAGAGGGCAGGTGTAAAGTAAATGTTCCCACGTTTCTCGGGAGCCACAGTGACACAGTGGGGTATCGCTGAGTCCAAAACCCTGAAGCTTGTCTCTAAAGGCCCCATGTCCAGTGAGCAGATAGGTGGTATAGAGCCCGGGGGCGAGCCATGATGGGTATTTAGGATATACCATTTGTATTGTAGGCAGAAATTTGCGCGTGATTTGTCCTTTGCTGAATGCTTCCCAGCGGGCTCGCCAGCTGGGAAGTATTTAGCAAAGGACAAATCATACGCAATAGTTATTTCATAGTTATTTTATTTCTATTTAATACGAATTGAGTAAATTTCTTGTTGTTAAAGGTTGTTGTTCTCTTATTTTTCAAAGTCACTCTCTTCCCCATTACCGAAAGGTACTATCACTATTGCCAGAGCACGTGCTCTACTAATCCTAATTCTTTGGTGTTTCTTTAGTCACGTGTTTGTGGTACCATCTATGCCAGTTTCAAATCTTCTCCCGTCTCGCCTACATATATTCTTTATGATAAAATTGCACTTAATTTTGTACAGTAAATGCCATTCATTAAAATATGACATTGGATCGTTCAACAAACTTCCCATTTTTAATTAGGTTACATATCATCTGAATCACTTATAAGTTTATCAAGTGGAAATCTGCTGTACACCAATGGAAACAGTGAAAGGAGTGAAGGTGGAGTTGGGTTTCTGGTCCATAAAGATTTTAAAAACAACATTTTGAAATTCAAAAGTACATCACCAAGGGTGTCAAGACTAATATTCAAGATTTCTAAGAGGTACAAGCTAAAGATTATAATGATTTATGCACCAACATCGAGCCATGATGATGAAGAGGTTGAAGAAATGTACACTGAAATTGAGAGTCTTCTAGATGAGCAGAAAACCCACTACACTATTATTATGGGGGACTTCAATGCTAAGGTTGGTAAAAGGCAAAACAGCGCAGAAAGAGGAACTATAGGAAATTTTGGAATTGGTGAAAGAAATAAAAGAGGTGAAAGACTTGTGGAATTTGCAGAATCTCAAGGACTGTCAGTAATGAACACTTTTTTCAAGAAAAGGGTGAACAGAAAGTGGACATGGAAGAGTCCAAATGGATTAACAACTAATGAAATCGACTTCATCCTCACTAACAGAAGATATATTGTGAATGATGTTACCGTCCTGAATAAGGTAAATGTTGGAAGTGATCACAGAATGGTAAGATGTACACTTGATATAGATGTAGGAAAGGAAAGGAAAAAACTGACTCGAGTAAATAATACAAAGGTCTTTGAAATAACAGAGGAGGAGAAAAAGCAGTATGTACTGGAACTTAAGAACAGGTTTGAGCTTCTGCAGACTGCTCAGGACCAAGATATCGACGAGGAATATTACAACTTTCTGAAAGTGATAAAGCCCAAGAAACCTATAGGGAAACAGAAATCCAAAAAAGAAAAAAATTAGCCAAGAAACACTTGTCATGATGAACCAAAGACGACAAATGAAGAGCAAGAAAAACACTGACAGGGAGAAAATTGAGTATACTGAGTTATGCAAAGCCATTAGAAAGAGACTCAGAGAGGACATAAGAAGATTTAACACAAGAAAAGTAGAACAAGCATTAAGGGTAAACAAAGGATTTAAATCAGCAGCCATGAGCAGTAATACAGAAAGACAAATGATACTGAAAGTGAAGAATAGCGATGGTGTACTTATAAACAGCAGAGAAGGCATAATTCAAATAGCAGAAGACTACTATAGAGAATTATACAAGGAGCAGGGGAATGATGCCAGCAGTGGGGAAGATGGATTGCAAAGTAGCAACACATACGACATACCCGATATTCTTCCTGATGAGGTAGAACATGCATTGAAGAAAATGAAGAATCGGAAAGCCCCGGGGGAAGATGAAGTTACTGTAGAGTTGTTAAAATTGGGAGGAAGAGACATAACACAAAAACTGGTAAGGCTCTTCACAAAGTGCATTAGAAAAGGTGTGATGCCTAAGCAGTGGAATAATGCAATCATAGTTTTGCTGCATAAGAAAGGAGATAAATCAGAAATTGGAAATTATAGACCAATTAGCTTGTTATCCCATATCTACAAGTTGTTCACAAGGGTCATTACTAACAGATTAGAAAGAATACTTGATGAGAATCAACCGAAAGAGCAAGCTGGCTTTAGGACAGGATTCTCAACTATGGATCACCTTCACGTAATATCACAGCTAATGGAGAAAGCAAATGAATATAAAACACCATTATGCCTGGCATTTGTGGATTATGAAAAGGCATTTGACTCCATACAGCATAAGGCAATGTTTCGGGCACTGGAAAAACAAGGCATTGATACCCCATATATTATGATTTTGAAGAAAATATATGAGAGTGCTACCTCCTTTATTAGACTAGACAAAGACAGTAGGAAATTTAAAATCGAGAAAGGAGTTCGACAAGGAGACACAATATCTCCGAAGCTGTTTACTGCTGCCCTTGAGGAAGCTTTCAGAAGATTAGACTGGTCTCAGAAAGGAGTCAATATGAACGGAGAGTACCTAAACCATTTACGATTTGCAGTTGACATTGTGGTTATAAGCCACGATCCCAAAGAATTAGAGGAAAATCTTAATCAGTTATGCACAGTTAGTAAGGATTTTGGACTAAAGGTGAATATGGCTAAAACAAAAGTAATGATGAACAAGTATGCCACGGAAAGGGAAATAATGATTGAAGGAGCAGTAATTGAAAAGGTGGAGTCATATACTTATCTGGGACAAGTTATTAGCTGTAATAATGATAAATGGCTGGAAGTCAAGAGAAGAATAAATTTTGGATGGATAGCATTCAGGAAATATAGTCACATACTGAAGAGCAATATCCCAGTTTGTCTGAAACGTAAAATAATGAACCAATGTATACTCTCCACCATGACTTATGGAAGTGAAACTTGGGCACTCACCAAAAGAATGGAAGAGAAGCTAAGAACTACACAGCGAAGAATGGAACGAATTATATTGGGAATCAGACTGTTAGATAAGAAGAGAAACACATGGAGTAGGCAGCAAACTCAAGTAAAGGACATTCTTATCAAAACTAAAGAACTAAAATGGTCTTGGGCAGGACACATAGCTCGAAGACATGATGACAGATGGACTAAGAAAATAACAGAATGGTACCCAAGAGGAGCTAGAAGAAAACCTGGAAGACAAAGGCGGAGATGGATAGATGAAATTCATGAGTTTTTGAGTAGTAAATGGATGGCCAGTGCTCAAAACAGAAGGAACTGGAAAGTTGCTGGAGAGGCCTTCATCCTGCAGTGGATTGAAAATGGCTGATGATCATCTGAAAACCATACTTTACAAGATTCTTTTTGTTTCTTCGCCGATGCCTTTTAAGTATGAAATCACTATCGTTTTTTTTTTTTTTGTACTCAATGTTCTGTGTTTTAGTTTTCTTTTTATATTTTGTTCTCATTTTTTATGCAACTCCCAAAACCGATAGATATTGGAACGAATAGTACCTAGTACTTTGAGAGGGTTGAAGGTTGAAAAGATGAAAGAAGATACTTGTGGACATTAAACTTGAATTTCTGCAGATTGTAATATTCAGAAAATCCGTGAGAAGAGGGTTGTTCCAGAAAGCAAAAGATGAAGGAATAAATGAGGAAGAAGAAAAGTTTTTGCTGTGAGTTGGACAGTAAAATAATACTGACTGGTTGCGGTATGTGTTCGGATTGATTTGGAAGAGAGAGAGAGAAGAGGGAACTGTAGAAGCCAATTCAGAAGAATAGTGCTTGTGGAAGTATCTATAAGAAAAGGCATAGCAGCAGAAACAGATAATCTATGAGATAGAGAGTGGGAAGACTTTGTAAGAGATGGATCATTAATTAACCTAACTGCCCTCGTTTGAATAGAGTATAGAAGCTTGAGAAAGGTAAGGGGGCACAGCCCCAGATGTGGGAACAATATTCCATGGTAGGGCAGATTTGTGATTTATACACACTAAGTAGAAAAAAAGTAACGTAGAGAGCGAGACAGAAATCTCAGTGTTTTAGATGCAGAGGAAGTAATATTAGTAAGAAACTTTATTGCAATAATATTGATAATAATAATGATACAATTCGATAGATTGCAATTGCCCTTCACGGCCAATTACTGTATTATTACTGTTAACCCCTGGCCACCAGGCCAGGGGTTAACAGTAATAATACAATATAAATAGGGAACATTGATATATATAAAACATAGGAAATGCATATGCGGAAGTACAATTCCAAACTCCAAGTATCGTACAGTTATTTACAATACAATATATAAAGAAGATATTGGCGGAAACAGATAATTTCATATACATATAGTAGTATAAACAGGCAACGCTCTTTGCGCTGAACAGAAGTAGTTAGTCCATCATTACTAACTGTCATACTGAAGAGTTAGTATGCTGTCTTCACATCAGGTGTTATTGATGGCTTGCAGCATTAAGACGAGCTTCGAGGAGAAGGATCAGGGACAGGGAAGTACAATTCAAGGATGCGACATCTGTATTCCCTGTCAGAAGCGAACTTGTTAAGGTCAGCATCCAAGGACTGGGCACACGAAAGTAGCTGAGAAGGCAGAAACCTATCAGATAGGTGGAGACGGCTGTGATGTGGGCATAGAGTTGGAGTCGCTCTGAGGGAAGACTGAGGGATTCTCCATGAGCACAGGTCCCAGAATGATGGTGCCGAAATCTCGCCAACCATCATTTTGATAGTCGTGGTAAGACGTTTCGCCCAAATCAGCGTGGGGAGCCTGTGAATCTGAATCAAGCTGGCCATTTCAGTTGTCCTTCGCTGTGGGGGAAGTTTGTGTTTGTTTATGGCCCATTTTAAGAGCCAGTACTCAGCAGAAAAAAGTGGCCTGATTGTGCTAGTGGCAGCTGATGCCCATATCTCTGCAGCATATAAAAGCGGAGAGTATACAGTGGTTTTTATATATTTTCTAGTAGTTGTGACTTCATTTATATAATGTAGATGCTGTTTGGCAATCCATCGGAGTCGAGCTGCCAGGGTGAGGAGCTTGTCTATATGGTAACTGAATCAGAGCTTAGGATCAAACACAACCCCGAGATCAGTATGCTTATTGACGATGGGAATTGGAGAATTGCACAGAATGGGCTGAATATAAGAAGGCGTTTTCTTTAAAGAGAATATCATAAATTCAGATTTCTCTGGGTTTATTTTTAATCCGAACTGGTTGAGGTAGTTTTCAATTTCCGTCATTGTAGTATTAATTGATCCTGTTATCATGAGAAGATCATCGTATGGATAAATCGGTGTGAGGAGCTTTATATCATCTGCATAACATAAGATATCATACCTGGACTCAACAAGTGGAGAGATAAGTGCTGTGAACAAGAGCCCAGATAAGACACCACCCTGTGGCACGCCTGAAGAGATACTTCGCTCATATATGTGCCCATGGACAATAAGCTGGATTATTCTGTTTCGAAGGAGTGACGTGAGGAACTGTAAAGTGTCTCCCTTGATCTGGTAGTGGTCAGAAAGTAGCTTCAGCATTGCAGGAACGTTTATAGAGTCGAAAGCTGCTTCAAGGTCTACATAGGTGACTGCAAGCTCTGCTTCGGATTCAAATGCAGAGAGGATAGAGCTGGTGGTGGCTAAGAGGTTAGTCACAGTGGATCTATGAGGAAGGGAGTAATGGATTTGAGGAGGCTGATGTGGAAGAAGTTGTTTAGTTAGAACGGGGAGAAGTACCTTCTCAAGGAGCTTTAGAAGACTTGAGGCATTGGAGATTGGCCGGTAATGCTTAGGAAGTGAAGGAGATTGAGTTTTGGGGACAGGCTTCACAAGGTAGATATTCCACTGCTGGGGAAAGAAGTGGGTTGACAAAACAGCATTAAAAATAGTTAGAAGGGGATCCAAGATATATGGGCTGAGACATTTAATAATGAATTGGGGGATTCCATCAGCACCTGCTGTCGCAGAAGCTGATGTAGAATTAATGGCAGCCATAAGCTGTTCCCTGGAGATTGATACTGCCGACAGAGTGTCAGGCGGGATTCTGGTTGTTGGAGTATGAAGATCAGGACATTGTTCCGTGTTCGAAGCAAATCTAGATATGAAGTCATTAGTAATCTTTATGCCAAGAAAGATTAGAAAACAGGGTAATCCCTGATGGAGATATATGATCTTGTCTAGAAATCTGAATGTCGTCTAAGATAAGCATAGGAGCAGAAGAATTCTTTTTGCGAGATATAAGGCAGGATTTAGTTTTATAATTATTGAAATTAACCAAGTGATATTTGTCCCACTGGAGAATGACATGGAATCAGCATTTGTAATGGATATTCGAGAAATTGAAGTTCTTTGTGCAGAGCAAGGATTCTCAAACTGGAAGGTGGGATACAATGTGTTATCATCAGAAAAACTATGGATAGGTTTTCCAGTCGATGGAAGAAGATCGTTAATATACAAAAGCAAAAGGATAGAAGAACACTGGCATTAATAGAGAAGTTAGAATAGATAAAGCGCCGTATACCATCACCCGAAGTGAACTATCGGAGAGAAAACTGGATACCCAATTATAGCAAACAATCGACAGTCCATGAATGGAAGATTTTCAGAAGACCTTTACGCCACACTCGATTAAAACCTTTGAGATATCAAACCAAAGGCTGAATAGGTGTTGACATTGAGTTGATCATATTGGTGATTATTGATCAGATGGAATCTAGATAATTTAGGGGTTGGCATTTAATAGATTTCTCCATTACTTTAGACAGAGTAGCAGTAAGTAAAATGGGGAAATAATTGGATGGGAGTGATTTTTACTCTTTTTAGGGATAGCTGTACATGAAAATTTCCAAGCAGAAGGAAAAACACTAGTAGAATAAGAATGTGTGAAAAAACGACTCACAGGTTTGGAGAACAATTGGAGAAATACCATCAAGACCTGGAGAAATACCATCAATACCAAGCTCATTAATACAAGAGTTAGAAGAAAAGTAGGAGCCAAGCAGGTCAAATTTATCTTTAGCTGAGGTGGCAATAGAACCAACAGGTTTTAAGAGGGAACAGAGTACGGATGAGCAAAAGTTGTGTCCAGGAACAAGCATTTTTGCTAATTTTTTGTTTTTAATTTACTAAATACATAAATCGCTAATTATTACTACTTGCTTATTATATAAATCACGCAAAAAAAGTTAAATACATATTATATTTCAAATGCTATTGAAATCCAGGAAGAAATAAGTAAATGCTTTACGAAAGCGTTGACACTATACTGCAGTTGTTTAGTATATTAAACGAGTGGATCCCCCAGCTACCTAATTGGGGGGAGGGGGGGGTTAAAAGTAGTTTATAATTTTTAATCTTTACTGAAAGTGTCATTCTTTTCAGGGGCGATACCAAGGTTATTCTTTTCGGGGACGGCTGTTGTTTTTTACTGCTACTTGATCATTAAAGCTTAATGACTCCCCGGAATACTGCTTTAGGCTCACCGCCTTCCAAAAATCCTGGCCCGTCCCTAATTCTTTTTGCTTCAAGTTCGTATGGAGCAATTTCTAATAAAACCATTCCGCTGTTTGAAGTGGAGTTTTCTTTATTGCCAAAGGAGTCAGTTTATTCTCCACGTAAGAAAAACTGCTTTAAATTGTCATTCTGCGAGAGAACTTTCATCATGTAAGCAACTGAACTGTTACTTCGTTTTGGTTTTTTCTTTTGGGATCGCCATGTTCGGTCTCAGATGGGAATTTGACCAATAAGAAGTGGGTGACCAGGTGTTCACTTCTTTTCTGAACCTTCAGAATATACATTATTTAAGGCGTAGAAAATAAAAATATTTAACCGAGAAAAAAAGCTGTATGGCAGACTCTGAATTTTCTTCGACTGTATTCTGTTAACTGAAGAAAGAATGATTGTTGTTAAAGAAAGGTAAATTCAAGTAAAGGAGTTGGGATCATAATTTATGCCAACTACTGTTCGAATATGAATTGCTCAAAAGAGAAATTAGGATGGATAACGAAATGCGTTTCAATGTGTGGTCAATATGATGACAAGAGTTTCATATTTTTTGAATTTATGGTTATTATTATTTATCCTGAAAAATGAAGATTAAAGAATGTTTCTAGATTACTCAGCTCGTAAAGGAACATGATGAAAACAGTAATTAACTATATTAACGTTTTTCTTTTTACTTAACAAAAACGCAATGATTGAATGAACGCTGATTGTTGTAATTTGTCACCTGAACAGATACTGAAAGGAATAAACGTTGCTCTTTAAAAAAAATTTAAACAATAATCTAAAGGAAAGCTGCTGGCCAGTGTCATATTAAATTCTCGCATATTCCTCAGACTACTCGTGATGCAATTTTGGGATTGACCAGACAACTCATGACCTCAGAGATGCAGCAATGAATCCTAAACCCTTCACTGCCAATGAGGCCAAGAAAAAGAAAAAAAGGAATCTCATCTAGTGGTGGAAAATGCTTAATTTCGAGCTGGCCGGTTAGATGTTCGCTTCTCTATAAACAATGTTTATTCTTAACCACACATCCTCGTAGGTAGCACAGTGGTTACGTGGTGACCTGAGTTCGAATCCCAACAAGGCGAGAGGAATTTTATGGGTGTTTTTTACGCAGAAAACGAGTTGGTCGCTTTCGGGACGCACCATTTTCCACCCAACAAAACAGGCAAATAACCTTAGAATCCATACGATTTTCTAACACAACAACTATTACCTCATAGTCTTAGTTGTTTGGTCGCAAGAACAAAAACAGATGCTGCTTAACCAGACAGACTGGATTAAACATAGACTGCATAAACAAAGACTAAAGGCAGTCGGAGGGGCAAAATGACAATTTACTCTCCGAAACTATTTCTTAACAAGTTCAACGTCTGTCACACAAAAAAAAAATTCCTCGAGCATCGGAGTTTGCACAACACTTTCGCTTTGAATCACTTAATTCCCGTTCTGCTCTCCCAACTTTTTTAACAATCGCGAGAAAGATAAATAAAAAGATAGAAAATGGTCCTTTGTAAATAATTTTTCTCAAAAGGAAGTCTTTCCTTATCCCCCCTCCCCCCAAAAAAAAACACAACGGAACCGTCTTCGGAACGACTTTTTAGAGCACCAGCGAGCATCTCTCGCTACAGTCTTTGCTCAGCTTTCTTCTATTAATTTAAAGCTGAATGAACGTCTCGGAAGCCTGAGAACCGTATTGTGACGAAGGCAAAACCCGTAAGAGACGCAGCGGCATGTTAGGGCGAAGCAGAAGTTTCCCATTCTGTCTACACTTCCTTTCTTTTCCTTATAAACTAAGTTTATGATGCTTCTTGGGCACTTAGCCCGAGGTAAAAGGGGCTTCAATTTTGTTTCCGCAACCAAAGGCTAATCGATACTCAGCGGGTATATTAAACTTTATATTTTGCCTCGGAGAGAACGAAGAATTTGTTTTTCCCGAAATTGAGACTTTCGGTTATTTCGGTCAATATTAAATTCCCATATTATGAAAGTATTAAATCTTTCCTCTTCAGCTGACATTATCCTCTTAGGATCCCCCGATACTTTTAACATTATACCTCGTATTGCCCGGAGCCTTCCGCTTTGTGCGCTGTTTGGTTACTATGACAACTGCTGAAAGACGGGTCCTTCGTCTCCCCTTACAAAAGAATCTTTGACTTACAAGAAATGCAACTTACCTTTAGTCGCTTCATCAGACACCCCCCACAGCGTTTCTTCAGCCACTTCCTCGCTTCCCTCGGATTAATTCTTCTTCTTTGCAAACCAGCTTTCTTTGTTTTGCGAGCCACTTTGCTTTGTTTTCTTATTCCACGCGATATTTCTTTGAATAGCCGGATCTTTGTAATTCTCAATGTTTACAATAATTTCATTTTGGCCCGTTTTATTTCCAAAATTTCTTCCACAATAAAGAACAGCATTACCAATTTAAAAGCAATATTCAAATTAACTAATATTTTTTAACAAAAACGTGATTAAATAAATACTGAAGTATAAAATTTACACGAAAAATACGTTTAGTTTATTTCCATGTAGAAATAGTGTAGAAATAATTGTATTGATTGTCTTTACATGCAAGAAAACTTAAAGGGGATTTTAAGGAGTGGAATGACTTGAAAGTAATTTTAAAAGCATTTCCACGCAGATTCAACATACCAGTGAGTTTTGGTCCAATTCAAACAGCACTCTTTTAAAGTCCTCGCGGTAGCACAGTGGTGATGGCGTCGCTGTTCGCTTACATCTTGTGGAAAAGATCTGGGTTCGGTACATTTATGAGTTTCTTAAACGTTTGCTTTCGTTTCTGAAAACAACTAAAGCTTTGAGGCGGTGTTCAACGTGTTAATCATAAGTAGCAACCCTCGTGGGCAGCACAGTTGGTAGAATCACCGTCCCCCCCACTTCGGGTGGAAAAGACCCGAGTTCGAGTCCCGTCGATGATGTGAAGAGCTTTTATGGACCTTTTGCACAACATGGCTGAGTGACTCAGTCTCAGGAGAAGGTAGCATGGTCTTTCCTCCCGGTTTTCGTCGAGAAAAGAGAGCAAATATAGACAATACACACGGAGTCCAGCCGTACAATTACAGACAGTATACACGGAGCAATATGGTCCTAATTGCTGATGCTCCTAAAACCCAATAACAACAACAGTAAGTACCGCTTCTTCTACGTGCGTGTGAATGTTTTTGTGGATGAAAAATCCAACTCTCCGGGGGGAACTCGTGCAACCCTACGTAGGCGAGTGGCCAAGTGCCACAGTGCAGCAGTACACACGTTTGCGAAGACCAAAAATTATTATAAAAATGTACATAATTTTTCCCATGTTGACTGGATTCGAACCCAGGCCTTTTCGACTGTGTTAAAGTACAACGACTGTAATCAGTGCGCTACTTGCTTTTAAATGGTACTAAATGGAGTAGGGGATGGATAGTTTCTCTAAAAGCCTAATTTACAAAAGGATTTGAAAAAAATGCAATAAAAATCACTCTCCCCTCTATGGGATTCGAACCTACCCCTTTTCACACGGTGAGGAAATATAATGATTAATAACTGCAACGATAGCCAATGAAATGTCTTCTCTACTGATAGTGGCTTGAAGCGACTATCAGCTCATGGTAATATCATGCTTGACTCCTATGCGAAGAGTTATACAACTTTTTTTGTGCTAGTTTTCGTCCAGCACAGAAAGATGAGCAAACCGACTTAAGACTATATTTAGAGACATTATTGTACATAGTGAACGCCTCATAACCTCAGTTGCTTTGGCGTCCCAGTACACACACAACATAACCTTCTCTGATGGTAGAAATATCATTCGGGTTCTTCGTTAAATGTGTTCACAGTCCATTTCTGGAGAACTTTTTTTTACCCAACAACCTGAATTGGGAGAATCATCAATGCTCCAAGATTTGAGAGATTATTCAAAAATCTCTGAAACTTTCCATGGAACGTTCAGCATAACTATAGCAAATTAGTGGTCCATTTCTGCATATTTTTGTCAATAATTCTGTTGTTCTAACAAAGCCGTGCAACTTCGTGTGGAGTTTTCACAAAGTTCTAGATGTGTGTACACAGCGCCAGAGCAACCAAGATGGTGAAGTTCTGTAATTGCGTATATCCTTAGATCGGTTCTCTGCTTGCTGGACGAAGAAACCGAGTTTCGGGAAAGAAAAAACAAACATGCAACCGTCGTCTGAGACCGATCACATTTTGAAGGGAAAGCCCTCGTGGGGTTTCCCCGCACCATTTATGGATTCGAACTCAGGCCTTCTTCGCCCGCTGTGAAAGAACAGTGATCATCATTCCTGTGCTAATTGCGAGGGCTAACTTTGTTAGTAAATTTTCAGGCGAAAACAATAAATAAAAACTCATTTTGTTCTCGTTTCAATCTTCCTTTCTACAAAAGTATTATTCTCCTTTCTCCTCTGGTCCATATTTATCCGTTGTCAAGCGACGAACAATATTTCTGCGATGGGCTGTTCAACGTGTCACAGAGTAACCCTCTCAAGATGTAATTTATATTCTTACATATCACGATTAAGTCCATCTGCAACTTAAGACAATGCACACATCGATACTCATTTCTCTAGTCTGGTAACCATGGTGATTTTACTCCATAGACCGGAGTTGATTAGGGACTTAAACGGTTCCATGACAGTATTGTTTAATACCCAGTTATTAAGTAACTGTCTAACTTATTAATTAATAAACTACACATAATTAGCCCTGTCAGGAAGAAAGAGACTATTAGCAATTAAATTCGCTTCAGAAATTACTAAAGAAATTATGGCGATAACT
Source organism: Mastigoproctus giganteus (assembly GCF_048544385.1). NCBI lineage: Eukaryota > Metazoa > Arthropoda > Arachnida > Uropygi > Thelyphonidae > Mastigoproctus > Mastigoproctus giganteus. Next base: position 138,771,999 of record NC_143580.1, read on the forward strand.
GATCGAGGGCGGAAGGACTCTCGGTTTACATCAAGTTAGAACTGCTTTAAATAAAGGACGGACTAACATTTGAGAGAAAAACCTCGATAAACGCAAAGAAGGGAACATCAGCACTCCTTTAACATGAAAAATGCATTCCTGCTGGATTCAGGTCCTGCACAAGAGGATTTATAAACCCAAGTCAGATGAAGCGAGGCAGAAATACACCTGAAAAAGAAATAGTTTTTTGTTGTTGTCGTTGTTGTTAGTAATGCGGTTGAAATGGAAAACAAGTTTAAAATGAAATTTATAGTTTAAAAGCAAAGTTCTGTTTCATGTCTCTTTTCTCCTGAGATGTAGTTAAGGTGGTTGACTGCACGTGGACAGAATTTTTGCCAATCATAAGGGATAAACGGCCTAAATTTGGAACCACTAACTAGAAGAACAAGTCACTGACACCTGCCATTTGAAAAGGCCTTTCTTTATTGTTATAATAATGATATATTTTCATAATAATGTGATTTGAATGTGATTTTAGTGACTCAGCATTCAATTTGAAAGTGGTAAAACCATCAGTAGATTCCTTAGGTAGTATAAATTACAACAATATTCTTTTTTAAATACTTCAAACAACTATTATTTGACCGATTTTACCCGTTACAGTTTGATTCAAATATCCTGATTTCTGTTGTTTAGATTAATTTAACCCAATGGGGAACAAGAACCAGAAGACCAACAGACGGGGCCCTTGCAAGAAGAAGTTTATATTTCTTTCAATTGAACAAAATTAACTATAGGAAGAGAAGAGTACTGATCACCTTTGCGATTGATTGCCTTACGATAAGGATACTGTCACCAAGGTTCTCAGCCACCATTCAGACTTCACGCAGTTTTTCATGTGCATGAACTGGCAGCTTCGCAACGCCCCTCCTCTCGCCCAACAGGAGCTGTGTATCTCGATGTTGTGCATAGTTGTATGCACAGCTCTATTGTATCCATTTTCAGCATTTTTCCAAAGGATTATACATCTAATCTTTCTCTCAATTCAAACGTTATTCATTTATTTCGGTCTTATTTTAATTATTTTGTAATCCACGATTTATAATTATGTTTTTTTAGTAAAATCTGTGCACCACATTTTTAATTCAGTGACGTGAGGGACCTTCGTGGGTTAATCTTCGCAACGTCTCTAAGTGGGTCGGTCTCAGGCGACGGTTGCGTGGTTTTCAATTTTTCTACAGGATTTTTTGTCTGAAAACTTACTGAAGAAAACACAATAAATAACAGACACTAAAAATACTGACGCCCCACAGCTATAGTTTCTTTGGCGCTGAACACACGTCTATCCTAACTAGCTCTATTAAGCGTGAAGAACTTTTGCAAGAATATTCCTCTCTCTCTCTCTCTCTCTCTCTCTCTTTCTCTCTCTCTCTCTATAACTCATGAAACTCAGCACAAAGAACTCAACTTCACCCTATTAATTTAGTGAAAGTAAAATCTTATAGTACAGTATATGCTTTCTTAACAGCAACAAGCAATGCCCGATTTTTTGCTTCGATCACGGGCCCCCGGCATTTCTTGCTTTGGGAACAAAACAGAGAAAACGTTGAAGATCCGGGAGCCGTACAACATGAAAGAATAGGCCACAAGTTGCCCCCCCCCCCTGGCTTAGACGAAACCAAAGGCAGTTCGTCTATGTTTCAATAACTGTCTGAACCGGCATTTGACCAATCAATGGATAGGGAAGAGAGTGATTGGACATCACGTCCTTTTTCTGATTTCACTCTCTCTTTTTTTGTTTTAAGGTTGTAAAATATCAGGTTTACTCTATCGGAGGATCACTCAGTTGCAGGCTGCTGTTAATTCTTCCCACGGTTCAACTGTGGGTTGGAACCATGAGGGCTAAGAGATTCTCCCTGTCTGCACCAAGGATCATGAAGTCGTCAGCTCAATAACGTCTTGCGTTCGCAATAAACAGCATGAGACGTAATTATCCCAAATATTAACGACTTTCTAAGCATACATATACGCAGAAACCCTCGCCATAATTTAGGACCATGACCCAAGATCGTTAAATACATCAAAAGCTGCTGAATGTTTTTTTTAGAACTGTTTGCTTGTGTTCCCACAGCATCTTAAAGCTGCACGCCAAGAAAACGAACTTGCAAAGCAGGTTCCTTTCCCTCGCAGTACAACGCACACTAACATCATAATGTAAGACTCGCATTATTACTTCGAGACGGGGGTCATTTCTTTTCTGTTCTATGGTGACAGGTTCCATTTTCCGAGTTCCTCGGTGTTGCGCGCAGAAATCCACGTCTTCGCACGATGACGTTCTCCTCCTCCTCCAACAGTTTGCGAAGTTGTTTAGCGGCACAATGGGTGGCGATGCTTTTCACGAAGATGGCATTAACAGCGAAGAAAATCCGACGACCTTAAACACAAAGGCGAAGTGATGTAATAAATGTTACTGCATCACCTGGAGAGGACGAATGAGAGAGGAAGAAAGGGGCGCCCATTGATTACTCCCGCAGCAGCAGGTAAGTGCGAGTAAAGAGAATCAATCGTAAGATGTAATTTGCCTCTCGCGGACGAACTGGATTATTCAGTCAAGCTGACACTGTTCCGTTAAACGACGGATGTTCAAGCAGCAGCCACTTTTGCAACCTTCTCCATCTTCGTTAAATGTTCTCCTTTACGTGTCTCTGTTAAATCCGTAACCTACACCGTAAATTTTTAACCTAGAACATATCTACAAACGAGCAGAGGGCGCTTTGGTTAATGGAGAAGTGGAATGGTCGTCTTATCCACCCCAGATTACCAAATAGAAAGCGGTGCTGGAAAAACGAGTTGCAAGGAGCAAGGTTCCAAACGGGTAAATAAATAGGGTTAGTTAGTCATTTAAATATGTGAATAATCGTGCTGATCGACAAGAAATGTTTCAGAGATTGCTAGAGAGGGGCATGTATCCAATGATAGAACAGAAAATATCGTTTATGAGCATCACGTGTCTAAAGTGGCTGCAAGGTGGGTTCTGTCAAACTCGCCTCTATTCAGTGGGGACAATTTTCAGCATACCATTGAAGAATGTCATTATCAGCAGCTGAACTACCCATTCGGTCCATATTTAGTCACCGCTCACTTATTTGTACAGAAATCTTAAATGTAACGTTTGTAGGAACAGATTTCCAAATAATAATGCAGTCGAGGGGTGTCGCCCGTTAAATAAAATTTCAGAATTTTATTTAACGAATATTAAAAGCTTATAGAAAAAACAGAATAAGTACTTCTCAATCACCATTTATTTGCTGGTCCTCAGTTTCGTTTTGAGTCAGGCTATAAATAAACGCGAAATGAATTACATGCTTAACCCACCCTGCGCAGAGACCTGTGCGTGAGAAATATGCATAGAAAAACTATTAAATATTATTAAAGAGATTATTTTACTTCTCGGTGAAGTTTTCTTTTTCCTGCTGTAGTCAAATGCACAGCGCGTAAATCCCAGTAATTGAGCTGTGGCATCTGTCTTACACTGATGAGCCAAAACATTATGACCACCCCTGTCTCCATGAGTGGAGACATCCTGCAGCACCTACGAGTGACGTCGCTTACAGGCGCAGCATATATGATAGCCTCACTTACCGGCGAGCATATGTGGTAGTGTCACCTACCAGCACAGTATATATAGTGACGACACGGTAGTGCCTGTCAGTTATGAAGCCAGTGCAATCGAGAAAGGGAAGGAACTGACGGCGTTTTGAACGGGAATGATTTGCGGTGCTAGGAAGGCGGTAGCCAGAATCTCAGCAACCGCAGGCAGCTGTTCCACCCACACCGTAGTGAAGAGCCAGTAAATCCCATGACCAACCAGATTCCTATAGACCCATCGCTCTCCTGTCAGTAATAAGCAAGTTGTTTGAGCATCTTCTAAGACAAAGAACAGAAACATATTTCAACAATGCCATCTTGCTGTCCCCAAATCAATATGGATTCAGAAAGGGTCGTTCCATTGTTGACGCACTGGAGAACATGATTGAAGGCGCAAAGAACACGGACAGAAAATATTTCTTAGCCATCTCAGTGGACTTTGCCGGGACGTTTGACGCACTCTGGTGGCCAAGCGTCCTCGGCAGACTCAATACAGCAAATCTCCCTAGCAACCTGTACCAATGCATAAAAAATCACAACGGAGCATAACCGTCAGGACACCGTATAGCAAAGTTTTGGGCCAAATCTACAGAGGATGTCCCCAGGGCTCTGTCCTGGCACCCCTACTATGGAACATCGTACTTGATGAGTTTCTGCACATAGACCTGCAGAATGTCCAATCTCAAGCATATGCAGACGACTTAGTTCTTACCCTTGCTGCTGATACTAGATCTCAACTCGAAGAGCCGCAGCAAATAGAGCATTCGGCACTTTACAGGACTGGGCCTGGCACAACCACCTGGAAATCTCACCAGTAAAGACAAATTCCATCCTGATTAAAGACCCTCTGAACGCAGCGAGGCCACCACAAATCAAAATCAAAGGGAGAACTATCCGGTTAACAACTGAGATGAGATATCTTGGGGGTGATCTTGGATAGGAACCTATCTTTCACACCACACCTGAAATATCTACATACCAAGATTCGAAAATATACTGCACTCGTGGCAAGAATCGCACGTAGGGACTAGGGATTGAAGCAACGCGCGCTCACCATCATCTATAAGGCTATGTTCACCCCCATAATGACCTATGCATCTGGTATCTGATTTTCAAAGGCCACCACAGCAGTTAACAAGAGGAAGCTTGACTCGATACAGCGCGTCATCCTGCTCAACATCACCCGGGCCTGCTGCACGGTCAGCACACAAGACTTGCAAGTGCTCGCCGGCGTGCTACCTCTAGATCTAGAAACAAACAAATGTGGTTTGCTTTATATTCTTTCCAAAGGTAAAGCCATCTCCTGTCTGGATTTTACCACCGACCCCTCAAATAACATCAAGCAAGTCTGGCAAGTCTAGGTGGATACAGTCTACAAAAGGAGAAGTCACCAGAAAATTCATTCCTACAATAGCAACAGTATACCCGAATTCTCCCGCATGGTTCTCCCCTGGCCTATACGTCACCTTTTTGTTAACTGGCCATGAATCTATCAGAGGAAAGCTCACTGCACTCGGGATCACCGAAAACCCACAATGCCTCTGTGGTTCCCTCGAAGGTTGGGACCACGTGATGTACGAGTGCGAAATATATGAAGAATTGAGGTGCCTCCTCCTGACTAGGATACATTACCTTCCTAAGAACCAAGAACAGCACATCCTGGAAAGAGAAGAAGAGTATGTTGCCTTTACGCGCTACGCACAAGAATTATTCTAACCACGGAAGACCCTGCCATGGACATTGTCACTATCCGGATCATCATCAAAACCAAGAGAAGACAACCACCTATATTTTGGGAATCAATGCAGAGGCCTACCAGCAAATGAGACTACACCACCACCAAATCTGAGAAGATCCAGTATAGGACAACCACAGCTGCATTTCTATTTATATCCCTACTGACCTAGATACAGATCACCGGATAGGACTTTAACTACCAAACTGGACATCACCACTGAAACTGACATCAAGACCGGACCTAAATGAGAAGAGCAAGATCGCCAAATGGGGATCACCCTTGTGCTCTCTTGCACGGCAACTTTTCTCCCACTCCCATCCCCTATTTCCGCCTGATGAATGTATTCCATTGTACCTGGGGGATGCCCTCTTCTTCTTCATCCCCCATATTTCTACCTATCTCCCCTTTTCTTGACTCTAAAGCCCACCCGCTCTCTCTCTCTCTCTCTCTCTCTCTCTCTCTCTCTCTCTCTCTTTTTTACATTGGTCTCTGTCAGGAAGCTTAGGCGACCCTGCAGAGACCAGCCAGAGAACAATGGGCAACCTGGCTACCTCCTAGCGGTGTTTGCGGGCAACGTGGGTTTCCACCAGGGGTCCTGCGGCCAAATGCCAGAACACCCAACAGAATCCAACACAAAACTACGTATTCAACACAGAACACTCACTCTTTCTGGCATTTACAGTAGTTCTGTATTTCTTCACAGTGCACATATGGAAACCACGGTGGGGGCGCCTGACCCGAATACTATGCACACACCGTAGTGAAGGTGTGGGTGGGAATGGTCCGAAGTGGGACACTCAACCACCCACCACTACTGCTGGTTGGCAATCGAGGTGAACGGCAGTTGGCACGTTGTTAGGGATTACAGACGGCTCGCGCTCTCTCAATTAACGGCAGATCATAATCATGAGAATACAGAGAAACGTTTTCGAGCACACCATCCGTGCCCTTGCTGATAGGACTACGGAGCACGCGACCTGTTCGTGTGCCCATGTTAATCGACTCTCATCAAGACCTCCGCCTGCAGTGGGCTCGAGACCATCGTTCGTGGACGTTGTTGTTGTAGGATTTTGGGCTCATCAGCAACTTAGACCATATTGCGCCGTACATAATATTTCTGTTAATTGTATTTGCATCTTTCAAGTTATTTTATCTGCTTGCTTATGATGAATTTTTATCTTCCGACATTTCTCTCTTTCCTTCACTTTCTTTTATTATTTATCACACCTTACCTCTCTTCCCCACCCTTTGTTGTTGGGAATCTGCTGGGAATGGCGATTATTTCGATGAACAGTTTTTCCGAATTCATTAAACCATTATGTTTGAAGACAGATTTCTCCAATCAGCCACAAGAAAAACGGCGCTTTAAGCGTTTAACAAAACTAGAACTGAGAAGAATGCATAAATATAACTTCCAATAATTCAAATCTTTTCTGTTTCTCAGTAACTTCGGCTCATTTCTTTTGCTGAGGGAAGACCTAACTAAATCAAAAAGCGTGCCGCGATTAATTACAATGAAAAGCAAACGGGAGAGTAATCGGAAAATAAATTTAAGAGGCGTGAGAAAAATCTCAGATAATTGGAATCGAAGAACGGAAAGAAAACTAATAAGTTTTTTTTTTTTTTTTTGGAAGATTCATGTCTTGCTTCGAATAATACACTTCAAACAAGGGTAAATTTTCACGTTCAGAGAGTACTTCTCTAAGTAACAGCTACTAATACAGACATTTAAACAAAAATTGCTTTCTGACGATTCTGCGCATTGCATTGGATACTGGTTATCCATTTAGCAACCTGTTCCACTGGGACTCTAATTCATTTGTATTCCAATGTCTGTTTCGAGAATTTCGTGCGTAAATTTGGTCCACACCGAAGGCAATGATCAATCATGGTCATTAAGTCCTAAGGGGAAACGGTTCCTCGAAGTTTCGGTCACACTTCCAAATACAAGAATGATTCGCAATAGGAAATTATTTGAACGCCTTCTCTTTTCACAACTTTAAGAAAGGAGAGAATTCTCCTCAACGCTTTCTTTCACTTAAAGTAGTAAGTTGGTGAGCTTTATTTAACTTTACCACACATAGGGTAATAATGGTAAACTTTATCACAGAGATGTGAACTCTGATTAGACGTTGTTCTTAAACATAGAAAGTCGGGATGTGGACATCAAAAAGAGAAAAGTGGAGAGTTAAACCTTTAGATGAAAATATGGTAAAGGTTGTGTCTGTTGCTTATCTACTCAGCTACGTTAGATGTGTGTGCTAAGCGCCAAAGAAAGTAAGGCTATGAGGAGTCAATTTACTGTGTCTGTAACTACGTGTATTCCTCAGTTGGTTTGCTGCGTGCTGGATGAAAAATTGAAGTTTCCATGGATCTTTTGCCTGAAACCAGCTAACTCGGCCACGCTGGGAAAAAAAAAAAAAAAACAGAAAGAAAACCATAAAAATTCCTGGCAACTTTTCCGTCCTATGTGTAAAGACAGTGGCTATTACCACTGTGCTACTCACGAGGGTATCTGCTTAGTCAAATAGGAACTAAAAATGGAAGAATCTGGTTCCTGCAGAAAATCAAGAATTATGTTAAAATACAACCTTGGGCCCTGAGGGACAGGCGAGGTCTTAAAAACTGAAGTATGTAGAAATCAGTAATTCTTTTGATAAAGTGGTCTACTCTTTTTAAACTAGGAAAAGTGAGAAACTACTCAATGTCGGAATCTCTTTTTTTGTTTTTTTCGAAACATCAGCAACTAAGGCCATATTGCTCAATGTAGCTCTGTAAATTGCCCATGTTCTTTAGTCGATTTTCTGTTTGCTGGACGAAAAACCCGATTTCCGGGAGGAAAAATCACGCTACTCTCTCTCTCTCCTGAGAAATTCTAACTCAGCTACGTTGTGAAAAACGTTCATAAAAATTCCTTATGTCATCGACGGGATCGAACTCAGGTCTTTTCCCCCAGTGTGAGGGGGACGGCGATTCTACTGACTGTGTTACCCAAGAGGGCATGTCTGAATACTAAAAAGTTTTAGCACCAAGGTATTTTTATCTCTTCGCAATTTGTATTATATTAAACTGCAAATACTGAGGTCTGTGAACATAACTCAGTTATGTTTGCAGACCCCCAGTGATAAAGATAAAGACAGCTAAAGATTTCAGAAATATCATTAGTTTTTACTAATTTTAATAGAGCTAACCTTACAGTTTTGAATCTCGCACTGTGGTTTCTTTCGATGTATGGTTTTCGTAATCCGTTATATCAATATTGCTTGTTTTTCTCGATAAATATAATGCGCATTGCCATGATGGTAATTCCACCTCGGCTCATTAACAGGCTCAGTATATGCATGTAGCAGTGAAAGGCCTGTGTTTCAATTGTAATACAGTATCCATCAAGGCAGCGTTTATTGAGATAACATCCTGAGTTATCTCTATAAACGATTAAAATTATTGAAACTTCAAAATATCGAAGGTAAGTCTTTTTAAATTAAAACTCCGATACTCCGGGGTGCAATGATGATAGATAGTGAAATTTATTGAATCTCTATACAAAATGCGTAAATTTATAATAATATCCATTACGGTCAAACATAAAGAAATAAAAATATACAATTAGCGGGAGGGAGAGGCAGTGACTTGGGATGCCAGCAAGGTTGCCCATCAACTGGGATCTGTTGCTGAAATACTCAACTAAAATATGTGAAAATTTTGTGAAGCAGAAAAAGACTCAAACCATAGATACTGCAGAACGAGAACTTTTCTCTAGTCGTTGAAAATAAAACTCTCTCTGGAGGTTGGGAAATAATTATTTAAAGTCAATGGCAGAGAAAACAATTCTAAAAATTCTCGTTCTCGAAGCAATGACTGCATCCAATCTTTCTAGAACACTAAAAAGATCCAATAAATCGCCCTTTTCTCTTCTGTTAAGCAGACTTCTTTTCGACCACCTATCTGGAATCCTTTTTCCCAGCTATATTCTCCCCTATCACCATTTGCTAGTGATCCACTCTTTCAGCTTACAAGTTGCAGGCTGCACAACAACAGCAGCAACCAGCGTCTTCTGTGAAGGATATATTTCTGTTACATTAACGATACTTACTTCTGGCTACGCAACGAAGACCACTCCCTCTAATAGAAGTCACTCTCTTCATCTTCATTTACCGGTAATTGACTGTCACCTCTTGGAACGTCCACTGTGTATAAACTTTTGGACCACCGCTGCCTACTCTGATCCAACCAGGGGCCAATTAATGCCTAATCATTACCTACCAAGAAGCACTCTAAGTTAATGGTCGCTCCTGTCTTAAACTTAAGAAATTGCTCTCAAGTATACGAGAAGTTATTCCTAAAACGATGAATCTAAATATAAAAGTAACTCGACTGAAAATTAGATATAATTTCTACAACTCTTTCTGTGTGGAGATTAAAGATAAACCGTTTGATTGTATCAACACCCATGAAATCCGAACGAAGGGATTTTTTTTACAAATTAGTCCGCGCATTTATCCTCCCCGCCAATGGAGAATCCATTATGAGACCATCATTCTTTCAAACCAGCAACCACGGAGCAATAGTTGATCATAATAACGATTCTTCAAATTTTTCACTTGACTAACAACCACCATCTAAGATGACTCTTCAAACTAAATTCACAATCCACGACTCTATTCTATCAAACTGTAGAAGTATCGTCCTGAGAAAATGTGCAATTTAAGGACACAATACACCAGAAGCACGAGTTACTTGCCGGGATAACACGCAAATTAAAAAATATTTAACTCAGCTGTAATTGCGAATTCACACAATCGCTGTCTGATTGAAGAAATAAGCGAAGTCTCAGAAAGCAGTAACATATTTCCTATACTGTTGTTGTTGCGTTTTAGGAGCATCGGCATCTAAGGTCACGTTGCTTCGTGCATATTGTCTGCAAATTGCGTGTGTTCTCAGGTCGATTTTCTGTTTGCTGGACGGAAACCCCAGTTTCCGGGAGAAAAAACGATGCTCCCCTTACCTCAGACCGACTAACTCAGCCACGTTGTGAAAAATACCCATAAAAATTCCTCCCGTCGTCGACTGGATTCAAACTTCGGTCTTTTCCACCCGGTGTGGAGAGGACGGCTATCCTACCAACTGTGCTACCCACGAGGGCCCTATACTACTGAAATGGGACTATATTCTATATGGGGTTTTTTTTTTTTTTTTTTGTAGTTGTTGGCGCATAGGCTTCTGTGGTCATAATGCACCTCCCAAGGTTTTTGCAGTACTTTGATCCAAGCCCGAGGCGGGGATCGAACCCGCGACCTTTGGGTTGCCAGGCAGGTACTTTACCCACCCGGCTAGCCCGGTCGGCTTCTATATGGGTGAACTTATAGAAGATGGGACTATCTTCTATAAGTTCACCCATCTTCAGTCTTGCAAGCCCTTCAGTATAATGCCCCTATCTTCACGGGAAAAATATTCAGATGCCGTGTCCTGTATAAAACAGTAAAATAAATTTAAAAAAAGGTAAACTGCAGCTATTATTAATCCACTGTAGAATGGAAGCGTCCTCAACGATTCATGTTGAAGGAAATGGATCATAATCTGCCACTCTGGAGCTTGAATCCCGGTCTACTCAAAGAGCGTGTGTAACTGCACTTTCTCTTCTCACCACTCAGAAACGGAGACCTAAAATAGTAAAATACTCACCTACAATACTGACTGTTTGGATCTTCTGAATAAATTAACCATTCTGATTCTCTACAAGAATCTTCTGTTGAACTGATCCTTCAGCCCAACTAAAATGATTGTGCAAGAATTGAACACTCACCAAAATTGTCGAAGATGAAAACCTGTCCTCAGTGTCTTCTCGTCTCTCCACTCACTTAAACCAGCCTCATTAATACCATCAGAGAACCTGGCTTCATCTCTGAATCTGCTAAGTTTGCTGTTATTTATATTGGCATTTATATTTATATTGAAGATTGGAATTTTTGTTTCAATTCGTTGCTATTTTAGTATGCCTTGTTTTGGAAAAACCACAGGGATTTTAACTAATTAATCTCCTCTGTATGGAATTTCGATTAAAAATTCTTGGTCTATCGGCTTCACGTAAGTAAAATCTTATTCAGTTTCTCAAATCTCGCATGTTTCTAACAGTCGTGCTCGATTTTTCAGCTCCTGTACTTCGAAGACCTTTTGTCATCTGATACCTTAGACATTTTTATATTCTCGTTTGGTCCTTAACTCTGTAAAACGCAATTTTTCAGTAAAATTAAGAAAAAATTAGCATTTCGTGGTGGGTGGGTGCTCAGTAAAACGTTATCCTGAGTTTAAACTACTGAAATCAAATTACAAATCCCTTTCTGTACAAAAGCAACAAAAGTCGAGGATCAAATACACAAACCCCAATAGCGACCATCCTAAAGTATTTTATCAGAAGCGTGTCCGATTACCGAGAACCGCTGTAATTAACGAAAGACTTTATTGCAGCTGTCTCAGCCAGTCAGGCAGGAAAAGAAGAAAAATTATAAGGCCAGTGAAACGCTGCAATTTTCAGCTCTGTAATTTCTGTGTTCGCGGACAAAGAATCCGAGACTGCGTTCATGTGAACTTCTCTTCTGCCTCGTTTCTAGGCAATCAACTCCATTTATTCTTCCCCCATTTCAGATCAATACTTATCTGAACATTTTTATTCTTAAACACCAGAAAGTTTCCATTAAAGTTAGCTCAAGACTGGCAATTTAATGGAAAGGGCGAGCGTGATTAACTAACTTCATATGTAATTCTAATCGGGTGGAATTTCTCGTTTGGAATTACTAAGAAATCTTGTGGTGCAAGCTGAACTGCTGGGTGTTCGTGGAAGAGGATGAGTAGAAGTTTATCTATACGAGCTCACAAAGAACTTAATGATGGAAATTCCCTAAGAATAGACCCGAGCCAATAAGTCCCTTCCTTTCTACCATTTAATGAAATTGTTTCAAACAATTATTTCAAATATCATTTAATTCAGACATCTAAATCGACAACTAAACCCACGAAACACTTATTTTATATTTCGGTCAGTATACAAGATGTTTCAATTAAAATGCACCTGGGGCGGGTATCTCACTTATTTTTAGGTTTAAGCTATATTTCGCCCTTTTCTTGGACCTCTTTTTGTCATATTTGGGCTGAAATTTTTGAGTTTATTGTTTAAATTGGATTAAGTATTACCGTTTAGGTTTTACGATTTCCAAATTAAAATTTTCTTAATCAGCTATTTTTTTTTTTTTTTCTTAATAGGAAAGTTCTTCCTTCTAGTATTTGTCTAAAAACGTGTTTACGTTTGTTTCAAATGTACACCGATTTCATTCGAGGATAAAAAACCCCATATATATTGACTACTTCTAATATGTAATATACTGAATGAATATGCATATATATATATATATATATATACATATATATATACATATAACACCTGCCTTTAAACAAAAAAAGAGCTTTTATTGTGTCATTTAATATTTCGTGCTGAAACCTTTTGCTTTTTTGATGACCTTCAATCTTCGGGGCACACTCTCAACCAGCTTTTTATAAATGTCAGGTGATATGTTCCTCCACTCGGCCTTTAACGCAGCCACCAGTTCGGCCTTGTTCTTTGGGCGATCTCGACTTGCACGTACCCAACGATCCAATACATCCCAAAGATGCTGGATAGGGTTCCGTGGAATATAAAAAGATCTCGCTGGAAGAAAATTAAAAAGAGTTGTTTAAGGAGACATTTATACGCTAATAATTGGATCTTCCAACGGATAGGTGCCCAAGAGGAACTGCGTAGCAAGTGTCTTACTAGTTACAATTTCATGTACTCAGATGAGCTCACAATCGCTGTCTGATTGAATAAATAAGCAAAAAGCCTCAGAAATTTTAGATGACTAAAGACTTCACTCGATTCAATCCTGGGCGTAACCTTTCTAAGGCATGTCTTTCACGTAACCATAGGGGCTTACACAAAAATTTTAAGAAGGACATAACTAGCGAAACAGTAAACAAGCACAATTAACTGTAGCCCAGGAGTGATTATTCAGGATTCTCCCCCCCCCCGCAGATACAGAATCCTCTATGCTGGATTTACAAGACCTTTCCTTCGCCATAATCAAATTAAAATCTTAAAAGAGACTACAGATTAATGCATTTTTTCACGACGCTCTTCCATTGGTTTTTCTCTTTTAGCCGATATTTTCTACATCCATAGAAAATATCCACGATTCAAGTGACCCTTATGAATTTTCAGTTGCACTTTCTTCTAAGCACTCCACAAAATTCTTTTTAAAATTCGCTTTGCTTCATAAATATAAATTTATAAATTCTTCTCCCTCGTTAAAAAATGCGTCTCACTACCGAGGAATTTCTTTCCACTCAGTTTCTACATCTCGCTTTCGCCCCACTTTTTTTCTTTCTTTCGGTTCGTCAGAACGCTCATATCATTATTTTACCCTTCCCCTTCCTACTCCAGCTTGCCATAAATTTCTTCTCAACTAGCGCGGTCACTTGAGACTAAGAGTGAACACATTTCCAAGGAGGAAAATATTCGTGATACGCTTTTATGGCCACAGAGAAAAATTCCAGACGAACAGAAAGCTAAAATGCAACTTCGCTACCAACGTTCCCTTAGCGGCCTTTTCAAATCAATATTAAAAATTTTAAGTAACAGGAGCGTTCTTCAGGTGCTCGATTTTTTAATTTGCATTCTCAAAGGAGTGGTCGCCTTAGAACTCTGCGAGCTTCGTTCAGCCTAATTCGCAACCGTGGAAGAATTATATTTGTGTGGTCAAAAGATTTCAGTTTCTATGACTTGAACGGAAAAAATTAAAGTGTTCGTTTGTAGTGAAAATGTGTAACGCGAAAAGGAAATTAATTCCTTTTTAAATGAAATATATTGAAAGAAGGCTGTCCTTATTTAATTAGGAATTTAAAATATGGCGTAGCTATTTCGCATTTGGACATATTGGTTTTCTCAAGAAAGCGTGCCTGTTGGTGATGTCCAACGTGAATGCCAGAATAATCTGCAAGTTTCATAAAAGCAAAATAAAGCAAACATCAAACCCTTCGAGGTATTGCTTCAAGACCGGTCCATGTCTTTACTAATCACAAATGAGTTCCTGGGGGACTTATTAAAATTCTCGGATATTGCTTTATTTCAAAGAAGGAAAGAGTCGCGACTTTCTTACGTCTACTGAAAGACAAGCAAATGCTCTTATGGGTTTATTTTGGTAGAAGTACCATCTCATTCCAAGTTCTCGGAATGTTTATGAAATTTAAGCCACCCAAATTGTTTACATTAGTGCAGGTCTACAAACCGATCTTTTATTATAACTGAATCGCTATTCATGTAATTGCGCATCCTATCATTAAAAAGCCCTGTTGCGTCTGTGAGATTAGGCCTCTATCATTTGTTTGATTTAAAGCATCACGTACCTCATCTCTTTCTTACTTAAACAGAAGTTGCAGTTGGATGTTGGGTGATTCAGATGGTCGAAGGTATTTCCATTTGAACTGGACTGGGAAGTTGTTTATTTCGGATAAACACACTTATTTTGTTGATATCTATAAATGATATACTGATACAATCAACAGTCAGCAAGATGAATGCTGATATATGTTTTTTGACTTTCTTGATATCTAGAAAAATATCTTTTTACCGATCTTACAGCACAGACCATTCTTCCTAATTGAAGCATTCGCGTGTAGTGCAGTGCAGCACCTAATGCTACTGCTTACTTACCCAATATGGAAAAGTCCTCCGTTAGATTCATAACTCCGAATGAAGCTGAGAAGCATTTCTTGTCATGAGGAGATAAACTTATTTGCGGTTTTTTTAATTTTTTTCATAAGGTCGCTGGGTCGATCTTTTCAACCAAAAATTCCATTTTCTCATGAAGATAAACAGGAAAGCCATCCTAGAATAACAATCAATCAATTTACAGACACAATATGCTAACACATCGTGGGTTTATTTTCCTCCGCGAAATTTCAAAACAACCGAAATCCGAACCATACTCTAATAGATTAAAAAATGTTTCCCTGGTTCTTTATCTACTCCGATTTCATTCAAACCTGCAACCAATCCTGTCAATCTCGTTTCATCGAGGTATAAGGTCGAAGGCTACGTTCGCTATCCAAAATTCTCATATTCGCAAAACTAAGATGTTTTTAATTCCATAGATCCCTAGGTCGAAGAATGGTGACGCGATCTGCAAATGGAAGTTGACTGTTGCTGAAACCGTCGGAAAACGACGCAGAAAACCTCAGAAGCTGAATAATATGACAGGAGAGCCATGTAAAGAATCGTCCTCTCGGAACACAGGTCGAAGTTGTCGCAGCACACAGGCCCTCAGTGAAAGGATTGGAACACGTGTCTACAAGCACAAGCCGTATTAGCCCATATCATGCGCAGGGCTGCAAGATATGGGCTACTACGTTGCTGTTGTAGGGTTTTAGGCTAATTAGCAACCTAGATTGTATCGTTCAGTGTATAATATGTCTGTAATTTTTTTTTTTTTTTTTTTTTATGTAAACCCCAAACACGAGAGGTATTAGAACCTATAGTACTTAGTATCATGCTTGGGTTGGAGGTTGAGAAGACGAAAGAAGATATTTGTTGACATTGGACTTGAACTTCTGTAGACTATAATTTCCAGGAAATACGTTTGGAGGAAGGTTGTTCCAGAAAACGGCAGTTGAATGAATAAATGAGGAAGATGAAAAGTTGGTTCTGTGGGTTTGAAGTTGGACAGTAAATGGATGTTGGCTGGTGGCTGCACGTGTTCGGACTGTTTTGAAAGAGAGAGCGGGAATTATAGAAGCCAATTCAGAAGAACAGTGCCCATGGAAGTATCTGTAGAAGAGGCATGCAGCAGAAACAGTACGTCTATGAGAAAGCGAGTGGAGAGACTCTGTTAGAGATGAATCATTAATTAACCTAACTGCCCTCTTCTGAATGGAATCAAGAAGCCTGAGAGAGGTTTTGGGGGCACCACCCCAGATGTGGGAACAATATTCCATGGCAGGGCGGATTTGCGATTTATACAGAGTGAGCAGCTGTTTGGATGAAAAGTAACGCCGAGAGCGAAAGAGAAAAACCAAGTTTTGTAGATGCAGAGGAAGCAATATTTGTAATGTGCTTGTGCCAAGAGAGATTAGAAGTCAGGGTAATCCCCAAAAGAGATATATCATTTTGCCTAGAAATCGGAGTGTCGCTAAAGATAAGCATAGGAGCAGAAGAATCCTTTTTGCGAGATATAAGACAAGACTGAGTTTTAGAAGGGTTAAAATCAACTAAGTTGTCTTTGCCCCACTGGAGAATTACCTCAAGATCGGCATTTAAGGAATTGGTAGCAGAGTTTCGAGAAGTTGAAGCTGATTGAGCAGGACAAGGTTTCTCCAGTGTATATTTTATAATTTTTTATAGTTTATAGGTTTTTTTTGACCCAAGAAGTAGCGGCTTATAGCCAGAGAAGGGAACGCATGGAGGTGGCTAATGGGCAGTGTGGAGATGAAAAAAAAAAATCTTTATTTTTCCTGTGAGCCAGTACAGTTTTCATCGAGTACTACCGACGATAATTATTATTGTCTCATACAGATCGCATGATGTAACAGGTTTACTCTCCTCTCTGTCAACAGCTACATAAAATTGATTGGTCCCAGATATTGGACGATAAAGTGGTTGTAACTTTTAATACAGCTGATGATAGTAGCTGACGTCAGTATTACTTGAATATCAGTATAAATGATCTTCGATACATCATAAATCTGATCTTTAAACTCACGAGATTAGATTACTCCGTATGTCCATGGAGGCGTAGAAGAGAAATATATCACCTCACATTCAACGTAGTTGTCAACAACATGGATAGGGAGCATGGAAACGAAAAAGACGATAGTAGGAGTGTCCTCCGTGGATGAATTGATTAGAAGAAATTATTATCCCACGATCAATCAGTGTAAACCCAAACATCGAATAGACAAGTGTTTTGTGTTATGTAGGGCGCCCCTAAACGTTAATACATCCGCTGAGACACAGTAAAGATAATCTAACTCGGTAAAATGGCCATTTGTGGTTTTTTTATTACTGGATACTTTGCTTCTAGGGATCAGCGATTGCCAGGATGATTACGCCTCGGAATCCGTCCACGCCAAGGAGGCGGGCCATACCAATATACGTACGGTCCTATGATAAAGACAAAACAAGAATCCCAAATTCACTGGAATGTAAAGAGCAATTCCAGTAAATGCTAGCAGATTCCGTACCATTTGGAACCAATTCAGTGCTACCAGCAAATAATAATAAACAAAAGACGCAACTAAAATATAAAACAAAAAATAAAATAATTAAATAATTAAAAAACAAGTCCCATCTCTCTAAAAACCAGAGACCATAAGGAAGGTGGTAGATTTAATCAGAGTTCAATCAAAAAATCCCGTAGGGAATATAACCAGGACAGAGACAGATATGGTTGTCTAAAGAAATTTCAGAAAGACACAGACAGGACGATATCAGGAGTCACACGGGGAGAACAGAAGGCTCAGTCCGGTTGACTACAGAAAAACATGGAGGACAAAAAAACATAATTTGTAAAGTTTAGTAGGTTCTGTAGAGAGTAGAATAAATACATGGTCGATAATCAATGATGGGATCTGTCCAAGGCAAGTAACTGTGTTATGAAATTCTGATTTATAAAGCAGATATCCTTATAGCAGGGAAACCCGTTACCTCTAGCCGAAAACGGACCAGCTAACTTAACCACTCAGTAAATGTCCTAACCGAAGTGCTGCAGGAGCCATTCGATGTACACCTGAGAGTCTCAGGAGAATATTACCACCCAGTATCATCAACATCCTCAACAAACTTCAAATGCAGAAAAGGAAACTCTGGCACCACTCCGGAATACTATGCAAGAGCTTACTGAGATCAACACCCTAAAACGTTGTTTGCAATCATGACTGCAAACAATGTTACCCTCATCAGACATATAGGACTAACATCCTGCGTCGAATTAGTTTGCTGTAATACCAGTTTTTTCTCTATTTAGAAGTATTTTAAGGATACTCATTTAAAGGGTATTAAATGAGTATCGCATATAATTTAAATCGCATATAATTTAATAAGATAAGTAAATTAAAGTAATGTGTGTATGATGTTTTTATAGCAGCACACGTTTAAATTAATGCATTCTGTTTTTCAATCGCGTTTATATGTTAATATCCTGATAGCCAATTGAACAAGGGCTTCGACCAAAATGAATGTTGCTGCTGCTGTAGGATTTTAGGAGCACCAGCAACTAAAGCTATGTTGCTCCGTGTATACTATCTGTAAATTTCGTGTATTCTGAGGTCGATTTTCTGTTTGCAGGACGAAAAACCAGAGTTTCCAGGAGAAAAGACCATGCTACCATCGCCTCAGACCGACTAACCCAGCGACGTTGTGAAAAAGACTCATAAAAGTCCCTCACGTCGTCGACTGGACTCGAACTCAGGTCTTTTAAACCCTGTGTGGGGGAGAACAGCGATCCTATTCACGAGGGCCCAAAATGAATACTGCAACGAGATCAAATTCTCCGTAATAAAGCTCTAGCGGTGCGAAATGGGACTCAACACAAGTGTATATGGCACGCGTGCACTTATAAGTGGAGGCCCAAACGTCAAATAGACAAGAGCGCCTCTTAAATTTTTTTTCTTTATTTTTTAAGAAGACCCCAAACACGAAAGAGACTAGAACCTATTCGAGGTTGTGGTATTCAGTGCACGGAATGAAGATTGAGAAGATAGAACACACTTATTAACATTAAACCTGAATTTCCATTGATTGTAATTTTCGGGAAATACATGCGAAGAAAAGCTGATCCGAAAACAGAAGTTGAAGGAATAAATGAAGAAAAAGAATTTTGTTCTGTGAGTTTGAAGTTGAACAGTAAATGGATGCTGACTGGTTGCCGAACGCGTTCAAACTGGTTTAGAAGTAGGTGGGAAAATCAGATGCCAGTTAAGAAGAACATCTAAAATTTAAGTGCATAATTTCACTCAGATTTAACGATTTTCATTGACTCTGAAGTTAAGATTTCTTGGTTGGATCCTTTGAACAGTGGTAGTTTTTTGCTAGACGTTCGATTGACAATTAATTGGCTCGATTTTTTCCATTTTTTCAACAAGTGATACCAATATAGACGAAACTTCTCGTTCGTAATGATTACCTTAACTCCCATAATATTAATTAAATACGAATAACTTAAATCAGTAATTACACAAACATTTCGGGCTAGATTTCACAACGCTGGTCATTCATTCTTTCAGTGCGCGTGCTAATTTTGTCGCAACGGGCATTTTTATAGCAAATGCATCAAAGACACTCGGAAGTCTGGCAATTTCAGTCTGACGTTGTCCCGGGATAATTACAACATTTAATTAATCGCTTAATTAAACTATCTACGCTGTATACTAATACTTACGAGATAATTTAATGGATTCGAGTCATTTAAAGTATTTCATTTATGTATCACGAGGAGAGGTACTGAAATGAGACAAAAACTTCAAACTTTCTGTTTACCTTTCACTTACAGGTTTGGCTTTAATCGTGTCGCCGCGAATATTTTCTGGGCCAAAAAAAAAGATTCCATTTTGTTTTTTTGAGATAACTTTTTCGATCTTCCGCACTTTTTCTTTAACGAACTTCTTAATTTCCTCCTCCTTTCTGCATCTTCCGGTTATTACTTCTTTCTTCGCGAACTTCGAGAAGAGCTTTCCGTGGCGCCATCTGCTTTTGTTAGAAAATTAAACTTTGTCATTTAGAATAATATCTTTTCTGGCGAAATTAAACTACGTCAGCAACTCGAAAGAAGTTTTTTCTCCCTTTATCTGATAGAATTACTCTCGCCGTGGTAGCCAGGATTTTAATTTTATCGATTTAATTTTCAATTTCGGATTTAATTTTCGTTTTTCTAACTTTGTGGTGTTTCGTTTGGGTGATGTCTTTGCAATTTCAATTAAGATTCGACGATCCAATACTTGGATCTTCGAATTTTGGGGTATTAAATATAGCCCAGTTTCAAATCTCCGTATTATGGCTGTCCACAGGTGGCGTTATAACCCGATCATCGCCGAATTATGGTTTTACCCTCGGATTAACAGTCTGGACACTCCTACGCAGCCAATTTCGCTGCAGTTATGCAACGCGTGCTCTAAAACTCTCTGTACAATCTCCCAACCGTTCCGCAGTGCAACATATCGCAAACACCAATTTTCGTGATTGAACTAATAAGCTTAAGGGACGAGGTGATTTTCATTAAGCTTATTAACGAACATGTTTACTACCGAAATCTCGTTTCCCTTCAGTAAAGCAATCCGGCATTTGTTTAATGCGCATCGGCATGTTTGAGTTTCAATATTAAATTGCATGTCTATGACAATTTTCCCTCACTCGATCAAATATTGATCTTAATTCTCCGCGCTTTGTTATGTTGTTCAAATTAAGTTGCCGAAACACCGTCAAATATTATCATTCGAATAATGGTCAATATAGCAGTTCTACATATGTTTGATTTGTTCGGGAAAGTTACTCGCTGAACTACAGTCTCGTCGATACCAAACAAGGTACGTAGGGATAAAGTTCAAATCTGAATAGTTGGTGTATCGGCATTAAGGCTGTTGGTTGTTGTAGGAGCGTTGGCAACTTAGGCCAAATTGTACCGCATGTAATAAGTCTGTAAATTACATCTCTGTTCAAATCAGAAACGACATTCATCTTCTTAAGCTAATATTCAAAAGAGGTGTACGTTTCATAGCAAACGCACGTACAAAACGAGAAATATAGAATATGCTCCAAAAGGGATAGCATCTGTTCTCTAATCCTCCTTTCTATCTTTCGACTGTCGCAAACCTGTCAATTGTGAGGACCAGCAAACAATTCCCTACTCCGTATGAATACAGTAAATTCAAGAATCGGCATTCAAGCTTTGTCCGGACATCCGTCTTATTATATAAGAATATTTGAATTGAATTGTTTTGTTCATTAAACTCACTGTTCACTCACTGTGAACCTTTAATAATGTACACTGGTGTGCAAAATTTAAGAACCAGTCAGGTTTTCACCTGTAGCTTCTCGTAAGAGTGGCCTGGATATGGGAAAAGAATACCAAAGGAACCTCGTGAGGTACAGAAATGATGAAGGAAACAACATCGACACAACAACGGAAACAAAACGGTAGAGAGGGACTTTATTCAAAAATGACAACATAGCACTGGCTGCTATGATACTGAGGTGGTCCTCAGCAGGAGATATGGCCACCCCAATGTCGATGCAGGCTTTGCACCGCCTGTCCATACTTAGAACAATGTTGTTGATAAGTTCTTGCGGTAACATCGTCCATTCCTCTGTCAGCGCCATCTTCATGTTCTTGATTTAAAACTGTTGTACCACATCTTCGCTGGTTCAACCTACCTGCCGGATCTTCTGTGCCATATTGGCCGGCCTTCAAGCTCCAGTGGTGGCTACTAGACAGAAGACTACATTCCACATCGGTAACTCCAGATTAGAGATATCCAGGAACTCCTTCTTCAAAAGAACATTGGCACTCATGAACAAGTTTGACTTGGATATGGCTGTGAACAAGAAACAATTTCACAGAACTATTTGGAGTAGGTTGACCGATTGACGGATGAGTTCTGGGCTAAAGATGTCCTCATTAATTCGTGTGTGTGTGTGTGTGTGTGTGTGTGATGATGTCTCCTGCAGCAAACTGCTTTCTGCGAGTTTACATAGCGCTGGACTTGACGTCATGAATATCTTTTTTATTTTTGTGAATTAGACTTTTCCCGTTTGAATTAACTTTCATTGTACAAAGTATATTAGTCTACCATTTATTTTTATGTTTTGTACAACCTTTGCTCTGTTATACACTTTAACTGGGCGAATGCCTGTTGTGTATATTATTATATGTTAAAAATAAAAATAAAATAAAAATAAATGAACATTTTCTGGTGGGTGTGGACGTGCCGGTAGTTTCTCTCCAGAGCGTCCCAGATAGGGCCGCCGTAGCCTATTGGTCAGGCGCGCGGGTGCATAAGTACACGTGCCTTGAGTGACCGGGGTTCAAGCCCGTGACTACTGAATACGGTGCTGTTTCTTGTATTCTATCTACCTTGTGAACTCCTCTGACCGTTTGGTCGTCCCGGAGAATAAACAGGAAATTTATTTATTTATTTTATTTATATGTATTCAACGGGATTTAGATCGGTGGAACGGGCAGGCAATCCATACGAACAATGTCCTCACTTTCCAAAAGCATATCACAGCTGCAGTGCGATGAGGTGTGGCGTTATCATCCATAAACACGAACTCGGGCCCAAAGGCACCTCGGAACAGACGCACATGGGGAAGGATTACTTCAGTACAGTAGCGTGCACCGGTTACAGTACCCCCTTCCAGCATCTGGAGCTGTGTACGTCCATCCAAGACAACGCCTACCCAGACAAGAACACCTCGACCGCCATATCGATCCCTTTCAGTGATGTTTGTGTGGTGATACCGTGTGCCAACCTCTCGCCAGATTAGCTGACGTCCAGAATCGCTGCTGAGACCGAATCTACTCTTATCAGTAAAGAGTACCTTAAGTAAAGAATTTGTGGTTGTAACCTTTAGAAATAGTGTTGGTCCTTAAGTTTTGCACACCACTGTAATAATACATATTAAACAGAACGGCAGAAACAAGAGACTGCCAATTTTTTTTTCGATCCTTAAAGCGAAAATTTAGCTTGTAAGAAGCAAATAAGTGCGTAAAGTGCTAAGTGTCGGAACCAATCAAATGGATGAAAATCTAGTTTAGAGGTGTCACCCTTCTTTCGGAACAGAATATACAGTGATAAATATGTCATCAACTGAAGCCTTGCCTTCACTTTTCAGCAAGATATTCCACTCTTAATTCTCGGGTCTTTTCATCATTTAGACTTAATAAGCCAATTAGCATTTATGGTCTGTGATGGAATACGCTACCCATAATCAGACCGGTTTGTTTAAGAGTTTTGGGCAACTTATTTTTCTCTAAAATAATAGCAAAAAATCGATTAAAAATTATTAGATGTTTAACAGCTTCACCATATAAGAATCATATTCTCCAATGAGACTTTTTTTTTGTTGCAATGTAATCTTTTCGCACTGCCCATGACTTGTTTATCTCTTTGGTACGTTGATTCGACTTCTTTTTCTATGGAAGAAGGCCGCCATAGCCTAGTGGTCAGGCGCGCGGGTGCATAAGTACACGTGCCTTGAGTGACCGAGGTTCAAGCCGTGACTGCTGAATACGGTACTGTTTCTTGTTTTCTGTCTACCTTGTGAATTCCTCTGACCGTTTGGTCGTCCCGGAGTATAAACAGAAAAAGATTATTTTTCTGAAATTTCCAACAAAAATAAATACAATACAATTTTTTTTGGATAACTCGCATTTAAGGCGCATTAGCTATATTTATATTCGAAGACACGGATCCAGCACCAATCCCAAATGGTTTGTTTCAAGAGGGGGAGGGGTGGAGCTGTCTCTCAACACTTCCCCCTTGATTCCAACTATTTAGAGCCCTTCTCAAAGACCTTGTTTAATTATATTCGATAAATGAATTGAAGGTGGTTCTATAGTTAATAGTACTAATATTTTTCGTTAATGCTAAACACACGACACCGATTCACTCAGAAATCATTATTTTCACCAAATATGGATCTGACAATGAGCCACATATAATCCGGTGAAGTGCAGCTCCATACCCCTCGCAGAGTCAAAGCAACTAAGGCTAAGAGGCATTAGTGTATATATTATGTCCGTGATCGTGCATTCTTTAGTCGGTTTTCCTGTTTCCCTAAGAGTTCCTCCTGTTCCAATGGGATTCGAACCCAGGCCTTTTCCACAAAGTGAAAAGGCTGTGATGGCAACCACTTTACTACGAGGACCCTCATGGGATCCCAAAATACAACGCATTCTTCAAGCAAAGTAGTCATAATGCGCAATACTACATTATGATTGCCTTGTATATACAATGTTCATTCAAAACATTATGACTCCCCCCCCCGTGTTTTAGCAATCAGCCTTCCCGCCTGTTAGCACACGAGGGACGCGATGCGAACCAGTAAATGTAATACTACAGGTTCGTAGCATGCGGTCTATACGAAGTACTTAATCATCACGAGCAAGAGACGTCATCTGACAGACTTCGAAAAAAGATTGATTGTCAAGTTCCGGTTGAAGAGTGGTAGTATTACAAAAAAAAAAAAAAAAAAAAAAAAAATATATATATATATATATATATATATATATATGTTAGGGTCACCCAGTAATTTCTTATATATACCCGTATGTATTGTATCAGTAAATTGCGTCTGTTCTCTGGTCGATTTGCCTGTTTTTCTGGACAAAAAAAAAAAACCCAGTTTCTTGGTGGAAAACCTTGCTATCTACCCCTGAGACCGACTAACTCAGCCATGGAGTGAAAAAAAGCCACTTGAACCCGGGCCTTTTCCACTCGGTGTGGGGAGAACGGTGACGATATCACTGTGCCACCGGCGCAGACATTGGTGAGGTCTACCGTCAGTTCTTAGGAATTCATGTGCACCCTGCCATATTGACTTTTTCCCGGACAGAAACGGGATCTTCCATGACGATAATGCGCCGTATCATCTGGCCCACACTCCACATGAGTGGTTCGAGGAATATAGTGAAGATATCATTCATCTTGATTGGCCTCCAAATTCGCCTGACCTCAGCCCAATTGAACACCTGCGGAACGGGAAATGAGGCGTATGGACATGTAACCGTCATCTAGTCCGACATTGAGGAAAGTCTTGCAGACAGCATCGCTGGAGATCCATACGGACGTCTTCAGTCATCTGGTAGAGTCAATGTTATACGATAAACTGTGGTCCAACATGGTATTAGGTAAATGATCACAATTCAGTGAGTGTATAAACTTGTGTCATTATTTTTATATCATCCCATTATCTAGAAAAACATCCCTATTTTCACTGTCTTACTACAAAAGGCTATATTCTATCCTAATATGCATCATAAATATCTCTTCTTCCATTTTGAACTCGAGCTACCACAAATATAGCGGTTAGTTCTAGATTTAAATATAGCGCGTGAGATTATCCGAGGACTCGTCCATCTTCTCCAAATTCTGCAACAACTTGACTTCCAAGATTGTGCCACGATAAGAAGACAAAATCGAACGAGATTGCAACGTAAAAAATACGAGTTTCGTGTGTACTGAACATCACAATTGTTCTTACTTTCTTTCTTGAAATAATTGAATAAATCTTTAGTTTGCAACTCGATTCGCTGTTGGGCTCTTTTGACTAGTACCATCAGGTATATCACTACGTATACCATTTATACAGAGGTGTCAATTTGCACTGTAAGACAATGTAAATGGACATCTCTATAGTTTGCTCACATTTCAGAAATAAAACTCAGAAATGTCATCCAGAGAATCCATTTATTTCCCAACATGGTCGACCTTTAATGAGCAAATGAAATTACATACGATCTCGTACTTTCGAGGCACAACAAATGAGTTTTCTGAAGCATAATACGTGGGGCATTATATTAGATAAAAGAAATTGTTTTTAAGCCTCCAATTAGCCAACACACTAATTTATTATGTATCCGCTTACCTTTCTGGACTGAGAACTGGAAAAAAGATGGAACTTAGCTTAACGTTTCTAAATTTAAAAATTAATTAAAAAATAAAAAATAAGTTACATCACAATACTAAGCCATGCAAGAAGAAATGGAATTCTTCTTAGAATATTGCTCACCCCCCCCTTATGTAATGCGTGTTATTGCAGAAAACTGTTCGACTGTTCTTCGTAGTCAGCAGTTATTTTTAATCCTAATAACTGCATTCGCACACTTAAGTCGCGCAGCGAGTAGCAAAATGAAAAATGGGGATGTTTACAGGTGGCTGCTACAAAGAAAGCGTAAAAACTTTCTCTTTTTCTTCGAGTGTGACCACATACTGACTTTTCAGCGGCCCTTTCCTATGAAAGGTTACTGGAAATGCGTTCATTAATCCTCGCAACGCGGGATACTCGTCAGTGAATTACGGGAACAACGATGCAAATTTTCGCGCAACAAAAAAGGCTACCAAATACGGTTATTTGTTCCTAACTTGCTTGATAAGCAATTAATTTTAATCTGCACTCCGGTCTCTCGTCCACTTCTTCCGTTGTTCTACTTTTTTGTGTTCAGTGGCAGTGGGAAAAGGCATTCTTTGTTCGGCAGCAGTGACATCTGTTTCTTATGTGTCCCCGAGGACCGCGTGGCTTCCTTGGGGCAACTACTTTGTTTACAGATTTGTTCTTTCAGAAAAACAAAACCAGGATAAGCGATCACTTATCACCAGAGCGTGCAGACATCGCTCAGTTCAACAGCACACCGAGTGAAGTCTGTTAAATAAATTATTTGGGAACTCGCGAGAAGTTTTTTTCCCTCTCGGATGTACTTCGAAGAACGCGAAAAAATCGGTGACCATGGAAACAATCTCCAAAAGCTATGGGGTGGGGGAAGGAAATTGGATGGACGAGAGACTTCAACTGAAACCTTTCTGAAAACTTCAACTGAAAAATTAAGAAGTCTTAATTTGGCGGGGCTAGGGGTGTTAATTTGTTATTCGGGAAGGGAGTTGTTATGTGGTTCAGATTAACATAAGGGCAACTCAGCCAATGGGACAAATGGAGAAGGAGATAAGCTAACACTTCAAACTGAGCCTGAAAGAGAGACCTGTAGTTATCAATCTTAGTTATGTAACAGCGTGCTTGTTCGAAGGTATTCAAGTGGTATATTTAATCCGCACGACGTCACACCCACATATGTGCGGCTCATTATTAACTGTCGTTGCTTTTATAATTAAATTGTCAACGTCCGTCCTTTCCTCCATATGGTTTAAAAGTTGCATTTGTTGGGTTTTAGACGCTTTAGACCATTTTGCACCACTGTGTATTATATCCGTAGAAGGATGTGTTTACTGCCTGTTTGTATGATAGGTGGGCTTAAAAAACCCAGAATAACTCACGAAGAAGGAACCCTAGTCCCTCCACCTGAGATCAATTGAGTACAGTCTAGATTGAAAAGGACTTCAGAAATTCCTCCAGTCCTCGACGAGAATCGAGCCTAGACCTCTCAAAACGAGGGATGATTGGCAAAACGGCTATACTGTCTCGGAGGACTAAACAGAGCGTGAAAATCAGTGTACGGCGATGAAAAATAGAAGGATAAGATTTGATTTTGTAGTTGTTGGCGCATCGGCTTCTGTGGCCATATTGCACCTCCCAAAGTTTTTGCAGTACTTTGATCCAAGCCCGAGGCGGAAATCGAACCCGCGACCTATGGGTTGCCGGGCAGGTACTTTACCCACTCGGCTAGCCCGGTCGGCTCTGAGCAGTATGAAATTAACAATATTTAAATCACAGATGACTGTTTATTAACAAAACTTTTGTTGAAGCAATTTTGAAAAAGGAGAGACGGCGAGAGTGCATTGAACCATTAAGGTTAAATATGAGCGTGTCACTAAACCTT
This sequence comes from Mastigoproctus giganteus, assembly GCF_048544385.1. Taxonomy (NCBI): domain Eukaryota; kingdom Metazoa; phylum Arthropoda; class Arachnida; order Uropygi; family Thelyphonidae; genus Mastigoproctus; species Mastigoproctus giganteus. The sequence continues at coordinate 138,799,929 of NC_143580.1, forward strand.
GAGGGATTCCTCTGGATTGGAGAAGTGACAACCCATTACTGGTGCATAAAGGCGTTCTTAGAGCGACTTTGATAAATACAGACCGAAACGTCTGTATTTATACAGAGATTTAGATAGAAATAGAACTGTAAAGAATAATACCAACACGGTTTTTGTTAAGGAAAATCATGTTTAACTAACCTGGTTTGTGCTTTTTTGACATGGTTATGCGTGAGCTGGATGTAGGAAACATTTTGACGCTGTTTATTCGGATTTAGCAATGCATTTAACTCCAATCCCCCATGAGATGTTATGTTTTAATCTGGGCATGTCGGGATTACGGGTACGATTCTAAGATGGATCACAGAATAGCTGCAGGACAGAATTCAGAAGATTGTCATGAATAGTTACTCTTCGGATTGACGTAACATTAAGGGTGGAGTCCTCCAAGGATCGGTTCTGGGACCACTGTTGTTCCTGATTTTTATAAATAACATAAACGAAAGTATAAATGAATGATGTGAAGAAGGAGAGAGGTTAATTATCGCACTACATCAGTAAACAGGCTTCAGGGTTGGTCAGTAAAGGGCTGTGTTTTAAAGTAAATTCTTACACTTGGGGAATAGAAACCACAAAATAAATTAAACACTTCATGTCCGTCCAAATGCACTCCCAAATGCATTTCTTCCTCCACTTGTATAAGAAGGACATTTAGGAGTTATGATATGAGCGGATATGAAATTCTACAAACAGTGTAGACAGGCGGCAAGGAAGGCTTGCGATGTCCTATCGATGATTTAGGGAAAACATTCTACTGCCCCTGTTCATGCTGTTCTCTCCCACGAGCTGCGAAGACGAAAATCGGGACTTTCAATTGACATTTTGTTAATTTAATCTAAATGTTACGTTACCCCAGTATTTATTTAATGTAATTTCGTTTAATGTAATTTTTATGTAACCTAATGCCATTATGGAAGTCATTGTATCGTCTTATAAATGTCTTATGTCACTTGATGTTATTTCATTTAATTTGTTTTATTTTCTATAATATCACTTAATTGCAGTTTATTTATTTCTGTAATATATCTGCTTGTTATCATCTCTATAACTGTTAACCCCTGGCCTTTTGGCCGTGAAGGGACATTGCAACACTATCCAATCATGTAACTATCACAATTGAAGGTGATGCAATAAAAGATTCTCTCTCTCTGATACCTGTTCAAGTCCATATACCCCAACTAAAAAATGACGCAAAGCCTCTTGAAAGGGTCCAGAGACGAAGCTGCTAAACGATGCCCAAATTAGTAAAGACTTCGATTTTGTAGGTTACAAAATTTAGTAACTAGATACTTAGAAGAGAACTGTTTGGGGGAAATAAGGCTCTGAGAGGGCATAATAAATGAATGAAGGTGAAATAAATTTTCACTGTTATAAATGGTTCCGAACTAGGGGGCTATAAATTCAAATTATGGGGAATAGCTTTAGTTTGGATTGTAGGAAGTTTTCTTTTAGTCAGCAAGTTCTTAATTACTCCACAAACACCGTCTCCCAGCTTTCTCCATAGACAACAGTTGAACAGATGTGGTCTAATTTAAATGAAGACAGGTATAGACACGGAAGTTACCCGGCTCACCACCAAACAACCATACTATGCATCATTAAAAATCACTACAGCAGAATCTAACTACAGACTACTCAGCCATGCATCATCTTGGCCTGCAGGGGCACTTGTGAAACACTTCTACACTTCAAAGCGTTCCTCTACCGGGATGCAGCATCCTGAACTGATTGAAACCATGAATAATGAAAGGAAATGCTGACTTAGAACCGCAATCAAGTCTAAGTTTGGGGAGGAACATTCCGGTTATACTGAACCGGCCCTTCTTGAAGATCCAAACGTTCACACAGAAGATGACCAGCAACATGATCAACTGCTACTAACTGCTGAGAGGCGGATGAAGATTGAAGTGGGGAGTACCTCTACAAGGGGGACTAGAGGACTGCCTCCACCTTTCACAAAGTTCGAAGAGCGCCATAGAAGCTTGCCAGCAACATGATCACCTGCCACTAACACCTGAGGGATATATGAAGATTGAGGTGAGGACTATCTCCAGAAGGAATCATAGACAACTTGCGAAGGCCATCAGAGCTCCAACAAGAATATACATCCAAACTTCTCTGATGTGCATGATTTTCTATCAAAACACTAGAAGCCTAGGAAATGAACTTCAGACAATGGAAATTCTTCTCCTGTCCAGGTTGTATGACATCATTTGTATCGCAGAGACTTGGCTGTTACCCAATGAAGAAGACCTCGCATTCTCTCAATCCACTTGCTTCTCAGGCATTTTTGCCTCAAGGGAACGGAGGACTGGTGGTGGGGGTAGGCATTTTCTTTAACACACAAAAATTCTCACCGACTAGCTCAGCCACTCTGAAAACAGAACTGTTTGAAGCTGCAAGAGTCTTACTCAGCATCCAAGGCAACAGACTTGATGTGTGCGCAGTCTACATCCCCTTCCTACAGTTAAGAACACTTTACAAGAGGTCTCCAACTGGAGGATTAATCAATGCCATCCCAAAGCAACATTACTTGTGTGTGAAGACTTTAATATTAGCTCAAGCCAATACAGTCTTCGAAGATTGTTATCCTCCAATTTAGTTGCAGTAGGTCTGTCCCTCCAGAATTTTGCCCCCACCAGAGACACTAACTTGTTAGACCTAATCTACGCAACAAACACCCTCACATTTGACAGCCAGCCTGAAACAACCTTCATGTCAGACCATCTACCAGTAGCCCCCATTCTTCTAATCACATCCAGGACACCTTTGCAAAATCAGACACCATTTAAAAAGACAGTGATTAGCCCGTCACTCCTCAATCCACAGAAATGCTGCTTCACAGCATCCATTTTTCCTTGGGAAGCCTTGAACCAATGTCAATCACAGCTCGGACTGCACTTTCTTACCTTCTGGCTGAAGTCTATTGCTCGAAGTGTAGCGTCAAAGAGAGTTTCAATCTCTTGTCGGAGTAAGGCATGGTGGAACCAACAGCTCAGCATTGAATTTCAGAATAAACAAAGGCTACGAAGGCATGGTGAATTCCCTTAACAACTTAATCCAATCGAATGGCTAGACTACGTCACAAGATTTAAGCCAAAGTCAGAATCAGACTAAGAGTATTCAAAACAGTTGTCAGCGAGATGCCCTCGGTTCCATCATCATTACAAAAGGAGAGCTCATCCATGCCATCAATGATATCCCACGAACATCTTGCACCGGATATGATGGGTTCCCACAATATATTCTTAAGAGCGTTAGTGTGTTTATCATTGATGCATTCCTAGAAATCCTTAATGGAATCCTCGCAACTCAAAGTTTTCCATCAGCCTGTAACCAATATATTGTCCGACCAATCCCCAAAACACAAGGAGCGACTTCCGTTTCACAATTCAAGCCAATAATGAAAGCCTCCTGTCTCCTCAAAGTCATGGAAAAGTGGCTTCCATTTGAGGAGACTTCCCATCCTAACCAACCAGGTTCTACCATTGAGTCACCATCTATCCACTATGCCTTGAAACGCAGGTGCACCATTACCAACCTGCTGGCAACCAACAACGCTATTCTGGGGGCGCTGCAAGATAGGGCCGAGATGGAAATTGTTTATTTGGATATCCAGACTGCATTCACAGCATAGATCTGGTGTCCCTCCTGCAACTTTGCGAGGAGGGACACCAGATCAAAGGCTTGAATTCGCTTCTAACGACCAGGGTCCTTTACCTGACTGTGAATAAAAAATCATTCACAAGGAAAGTCAGTGTAGGTGTTCCCCAAGGCGGAGTTCTTTCTGGACTCTTCTTTATGGCTGCCATCCACCCATTCCTGTGCCGTGCCAGCAAACGGAATTTATCCGTTATGCAAACGATTGAAGCTGCTCTATCGGATCCACGGGACCACCCGACCTGATTCTGCTTTTGAAACCATTATTAACAGCCTTAAGAATCTTATTACATACCTAGCTCAGTTTTCTCTTGAAATAAATCCTAATAAATCAGCGCAAATGGCGTTTTCACTTAAATCAAACCCGACGCAACTAAACCTGGAAATCAATGGAAACCTGGAAATCATCACTCGAGTAACCAAGCACAGAGATCTCGGCGTTATCTTCGACCCCAAATTCAGCTTCATACACTTGTTGCAGACATTCACAACAAGGTCTGCAGATCCAAATGGCTCGTCAAACAACACCTCCTTCTTTGGTGTCTGCGCGGGTAGCACATCGGTATCGTCACCGTCCTCCCCACAGCGAGTGGAAAAGGTCCGGGTTCAAATCCCGTCGATGACGCGAGGAACTTTAATGGCCTTTTTTACTCCGTGGCTGAGTTAGTTGGTCTCAGGTGTAGATAGCAAGGTTTTTCCCCCAGAAACCTGGGGTTTTTTTGTCCGGCAAAACCAACAAATCGACCAGAGAACACACGCAATTTACCGACAAAATAAATATATGGGTAGATGTAATTATTTATGGGTGACCCTAATATCATACTTTTTTTAAAAACCTCCTTCGTGTCACAGAGCCCGAGTCCACGCTCCAATACATATACCGGTTTCTGCAGCCAGTCGTCATCTACGGATCGGAAATCTGGGCGTCGGCAACAAAAGCCAGGCTAAAAACAGTTGTATGTGATGAATACTGGCCTCTTCGGTGGGTCCTTTACAAGCATAAGCTGCCACCCCTCACACACACCTCAGATATTACCAAACTTTAAAAATACAGAAGTCTCAACCAGATCTTCACCCTCCGCTTACTCGTCTCAATTAAAATGATAGCGGGTGAAATCAATACGCCAAGTTTTTGGCAGATGTGCGATTGGAGGATCCCCCCCCCCCCCGAAACCCTTAAGAGCCCTTCCCTCTCTGCAGTCTGTTACGTGAAGGCTCAGGATAGGCGACAGATCCCTGCTCCATGGAGAATGTGCACGCTCTTCCTTCGATTTATAAAAAAAATGCACGCAGAAAGTATAAAAAAGTGTCGAAAAAACTGCTAAGGCCAATTCCAATTATCATTATCGGATGTTGGCATAGCCTGAGAAGTATATCATAAAAACTATCTCCGTTTTTCATTGATGGATATTTAAATTCTGATATCTGAGAGTCTCCTTCGTTCTAACTAGCCAAATATCAACTGCAATTTACAGACGTTGAGAGATCTCAGCCCCAGTTAAAAACCAAATGAAATGAATGAGTTATTTCCAGATTTAATGGCGTCGGTGCCGATTATCTGCTACGAGCAAACCCCGTCGTACAAAAGTGGAGCTTCCTCATAACGTAGAGGACGAGTACAGAGATCCCTTTCAATAAAAAAAACCCTTCGCAATCATTTCTTTTCACCTGATAGGTAGCACACTTGCTTGCACTCTGGCGATGAAGTCATCTCTTCCTTCTTCGTACTCTCATTAAGTGTAGATGATGCAGAAAGAAGAAAGTGGAAAAAATCTAATTAATAGCTGTCTTTAAAACAACTCTAGCTGGCCATATCAGCGACAGCGTGCAATCAATCACCGTTCCTTCATTATGTCGCTTTTTTCGGCCTCCTATGGGAGAGAAGAAATCGATCATATTAGGATGAGCATCAGTTTTTGTCCTTGAAACAAACGTTTGATTAATTGACATCCGCCTGGAAATAGATGATGTCCTGGGAGGGTCTTTTTCTTCATCCGTGTACTCGGAGCCTAATTAAATCGAGGAATTATACATTTATTGATCTGCGGAGTCAAATTGGTTTGTCTGAGAACTCCTCGGAGAATACACAGATGCTGCAAGATAGCGCGTGGTGTTTCGCGAGTAAGAACAGGCCTTTCCGATTAACCCGCAGCTAATAAAACAACTTGCCGGTATTTCAATTTCATTCTCTTTTCTGTCCAGCCAAAATATCACATTTTCTCTACATACAACACTTTAAACTTCGCAATAAATTGTACGTCTACAGCATCTTTAATTCGCTTCACTAATTACATAAAATTAAGTTAATGTTTATCAGAATTGACGCGTAAAATCTATTCTCATAATCACGAATATAAATTTCATAATTTATTAACTTATGTTAGAATTAGACTTCGCTTTTTGTCAAATTTATCTATTTAATTGTGCACGTTTTAGTGTAACCATTTTGCGGTTAGAAACTCTTTAAAAGGGACCAGTTGGTCTTGTGTTTACTGTTCTGTCGATAATACTTTCTCTTAAGCAAGGCTCAGCCATTTAAGCCCATCCATATTTGAGCTCATTGCTGTAACAAATTGTTATCCTGACTGGGAGTGGAAGCTTTTTCTCCCTGCTTTTGCCGACTTAAAACTGCACAAAGATGATATTGTATTTTGGAACAAAGCAACCTTTGAGAACAGTGCTCATAAAGAGAAATTTCTACTTATCACGTAGTATAAACTTAAAATGTTATCCATTTCTTGAAGAAAATAAGCGTATCTGAGTTGGTTGAAGTTAAATACAGAAAACACACTGCATAATCAAAACTTGAGCTAGCAAGAACCGGTGATCTTTTTCGGACGATGCAATAAATGTATTTTGGATAATACCATTTCAGCGATTATTTGCACACTTTGAAAGGTCCGTTTATGATTTTACTCCATGTCTAGTACATAAAATACCATAAAATACAGGGTGGTATTAATTAAAGTTTTCCTACTTCGGCATAGATACAGAGAAAACTAAACAGAAGATAGCTGCTAACCGTCATCACCAGAAGATGATCAAGTGCAAATAAGAGTTGTGCTCATAGATACAGAGTAGTTGCTGAAAAAGTTCAGAGATATAAATATAAAGAGACCGTGTGGATATAAACGAAAACTAATCTGTAAGGACCCGTCCTTACATTAATTAATAAAAATTGTTAAATATTATGAGAATTTAACTGTAATACGAATAGTGGTTTTCTGATAAAAACAACATGGGTTAAGAAGCTCTGGAATTCAAAAATACCTTCCAGTCACTCCCTGTTTAGTTGTAGTTTGTTTGTATGGAAATTCTTTGACGAGTCAGTAAAAGTAAATAACCGTGACAAATCCCCATTAAGACAGAGGCAGATGCACCATAGTAAGGGCCAAGAGCACTTAAGTTGGCTCTCTTAGAAATTTCACGGTGGAACGCTAGTAGAGGTGGGCGACGTCACCAGGTGTGCGCGCGTGAGGTCACGGGAGGAGCTGTGACGCTTCTCAGTTGACCTGAACTTCCGCTTCTCTTTCTGGATTGTTCTGGTATGTTCGAGGTCCACGGAAGTTGGGGCACAAAGAATAAAGAAGACCCGCCCACGGAAGAGGAGAGGAGACAAATGAGAACACAGGAAAAAGGATGTGCAGATCTCCTATTGGCCAGGAAGAAAATAGAGGGAATTTTGAGAGGGAGATTCTGAAGAAGTTCGTGGCATTCTGGAAAAGTTTTCGGGGGATTCGAAAGAAGTTTTCGGAGGAGTCGGAAGGAGTTCTCGGAGCGGTCTGGAGGATGATTTGAAGGAGTTGGAGAACGATACAAAGCAGAGCAGCAGTCTAGTTTGGGTGATAGCTGCAGACCTGAGGTAGATGGAAGCAGTGATAGAAATTCTGCATATCCCGACAGCCAGTAGGAATGTTCACCTGTAAACATGGAAGCCGTAGTGAGGAAGAAGGAAGAATCACACCCTGAGAATTATATAGGCAAAGTCAGTCGAATGAGTGGTCGAACCATTGACCTACTCGAAAATCCCTCTATCCACGGAAGAAGAAATGCTGACCGGTAAAGAGTATGCGACACTGATTGATTCCAGCCGTGCAGTACCCGGTAGGGAAGCACCATAATCACCGAGGTCCCCAAATGAGCGCCCCCGCATTCCAGTACCTGAATGACCGATATGAAAGGAAGCCGAGCAGAGAGGGAAGTTCCAGGCCTAACACGTAAGTGCTAGAGAGTTTACCGACATAGGTGTACTTAATTTATTAAGGAGAGGACTTTAAGATAACTAGACATATATGGTTAAGGAGGGAGGTTTAAGTAATGAAAATATGAATAAAAGTGTAAGGTATTTAAGACGGACGTAGCCTATAATTTGAAGTGAAGCTCCTCATATATATATGCTTGCTGGAAGGAGTGATTATAATAGATAACTGAGAATTGTTTAAAGTTGAGAAAGGTTTTTATAATATATATGAAATTAAAGGTTGAAATTTCAATTTATTATGAGTTGGTTTGTGGAGAGTATTTCTGATTTGAGTAGGGGCTAATTAATAAGTGATATATAAAGGTATAGAGGATTAACTGTTCAGAAGGGTAATGTTAAATTGAATTGATTATTATTTCCTGTTGACCTGATTGCAGAAAGGGTGTCTAATTGAATAAATGCAATTTTTTTTACAAATTGAGACACGAACTCTGAAGGTTTTTGTGAGCCAGTTCATTGGCTGGTAGTTGTTGGTTTATTAAACAGACTGTTCAGAAGAAGAGTGGGAAGAATCTATGTAAGGTGTATGACACGACCTATTGAAGTCCCTGTAAAGAACATGAAGAGACACCATGTCATAATGAATAATAATGTGTATTAGAATAGGATATCAGATGATGAAACAATTGAGTTTGAACAAGATATTTACACATATAAAGGTTAAGGAATTAACAAGTCACCAGCCAAATATAGTTTGACCAAATACTATTGCTAATTTCTGTATGATATGTTAATAAACATTGTTTTATTTTACATTCATGTGTTGGAGTCTGTCATTCCGAAACTCAGCCAATCCTGTGGAGAAATACTTAAAGTAATTAAGGTCCCCTACGAGTCAGGTAATCTTCTGAGAACAAACAAGTCAGATGCTAAGTGGGAGGATTGGACTACGGGGATATACATATAAAAAAGGGGATAAATTATAATAATTAAAATATAAAGAAAATTAGGGCAACCAAGAAAGACAATAATACAATACCCCCACAATAAACAAGAGTATAAACCAGTCCCACCCCCACAAATCCCTATCCTACCCTAAATAGAAGATGCAGAAATAGAAACCTATACTAGATAAAAGAGGCCTTGACGAATTCACAAGGAACCATCAATGTGCATGGTGTTAAGACCTTTCCTGTATAATTCAGAACGTCCCATTCCAGCACATTCACCTAAAGCCATAAGAGTTATAACTTAATACAGAATTCATCCTTAGTTCGGTCTCTGTTTTTAAAAATATTCGCCCAATATACCCAATTACAAAGGACCCCCCCCCTCTGCACATGTGGAGAGACAGAAACATGGTCCCACATTATGCCCAGCTGCGACCATTACGAGGACCTCCGCTGTCGACTTATGATGGAATTCACATATCTATTAGCAGGACTGGAGCATCACCTTCTAGACTCGAGGGAGGAGTTCCTGGCCTTCACGAAGTTTGCGCAAGAGATGTTTTCTAGGCGGAGGACACTTATTACTATTCATCACAACAAGCCAGTAAATGAATGAAATAACTCAACCTAATTGAACAAAAACATTCAAACAGAACCATTCAAACGGAAAGATTGAGCTAACCACACTAAGGACCTTTTGCAACAGGACCCGGACAGGACACGAAACTGACGCAGTCCACTGCTCACCTGTCTCGAGATCCCTCTGCGGCGGAAGACACCAGTGATCACCAAGTCAGGCTTGCCTGTACACATCTCCTGAACCTGACACCAGCGGCTGTGACCTCTGAAACAAACTCACCGGACATGACTATTGCTGTAGCTTGCTGCTAAGGCCATTGGCCTCCCCATACCAGTGCACTCTTACACGGTGCTGTCTTTCTACTTTCTGGGTGGGGGGAAGAAGAAGTAAATTGTCTCCTCCCCTCCTCGCCACCCCATTTTATTCCATCTGGCGGGGCATGGGCATGCCTCACTGACCATCTGGGGTAGCCTCTCCACACCCTCCCTCCCTCTCTCTCTCTCTAACTTTGCGACCGCGTCTAATGAAACCAAAATTTTCCAAACCCACATTCAAAAATTTAAGTCAACCATGCAACAACCCTATTTTCTATTTTTTTTTTTAGGTCCTGGCCACTGAAATCTCAGGAAATTAGGTGGCAGGGCTTGCCAGAGTAAATATAACTATACTGGGTGTACCACCTGGTCCCTCCACGAGGCCAAGTGTGGGTCCCATTAAGGGCCTAACGGCTAAAAGGCCAGATGAACAACGGTACAAAACATTACACACATATACAAGATCCACACACTTTTAAATCTCTGGCCTTTACATCTCTGTATTACACGACAATGTATACTTTTAGGAAATGGGGGAACCCCCTGTTGCTGTCTGACCCAAAAACACTTTACACTTATACCCAATTACATGTTCTGTAAATGATCTGATACCTCGGTTTTGGTCACCTCAATTATCTTAGCTCTCCAACAAACTGAATGCCTCGAGACGAGTGGTTTTATGCATTATGATTCCCTCGATATAACGCGACCCGTCGGGTCGCAATATATCGAGGGCATCATAATGTGTGTGTGTGTGTGTGTGTGTGTGTGTGTGTGTGTGTGTGTGTGTGTGTGTGTGTGTGTGTGTGTGTGTGTGTGTGCGCGCGACCGCGAAGGGGAATATTGCACTAATTAAAGAATTATTAGCTGCAAAATCCCTACAATGTAGCAGACTCCATTACCCGATCTGAGCTACTGTGACTTCTAGCATATTAGTTTTCTCAATTACGAGTACAGCGCGTATCTTGGAAAATTTTCACACATATACAGTATTGTAACCATCTTTCCTGGGCTTTCAACGATACATTTGAGAACGGAATGCTTTGATTTGAATACTTTGGGGACCGCCCGCGAAGGACCACACAACGAAAAATTCTTTCCTAGTTCTGGTACACCAGTTTGTATCCGTGGTAAATCCAATCTTAGGGTAAGTGCCACACAGTCCTCCGACTGTGATATTTATGAGTAGTTTTTTGCCTAATTCTCTCATCTGTCTCATCTTCATAGTGTGTCCTAATATGAACACTTTATGCAGATTCCGCAAATGTATCGGAACAGGTGAACTTTAATTATAGTCCCCTCCTCATCCCCCTGCATTAGTCAGTTTACAACATTAACAACATTTCGATTATTTCTCAATAATTTTCAAAAGTCATTCATTAGCTGATTAGCGAAGCGTTTGAGGAGTAAGGAAAGTGATGGTATCTCTCTCTCCACTAAATGGATTCAGGCAGAAGTATGAACTTTCTACCATGTGATGCGGGTAAGTGTAATGCGAGTAAGAGGATATTTTCACCAGAAGGTTCGGTTCAGTTCTGATAATAACCATTTAAACTAGTACTAAAGATGTCAAGTTGCTATTTTCATTTCTTCACATTTCTGTCTCAGTTAAGTTAGTTCAGAGCGCTGTGTAAGAGTACACTTCGTGCTTATATCACGCAGCGATGAACCATGAAATATGTGAATCTGTCTCACAAAACGTGAACTGTGCTATAGTACATATCTCTATTTTGTAAGAGACGTAACACGTTATTTTTCATTAAAATCTTCCTAAAAAGCTGCATGCATTATTGTATGGGTGTTGGTGCCTGTTTTTTCGAAAGAAACAAATTTTAATGGTGGCTCGTTGCATGAACTTCGAATTATATTGATTAATTTGTTTTATTTTTGCAGTTCAGTTTCTTGCTTCAAAGGCGAAAGTTGGTGTCTGTTTTATTACACATTTATAACTTCGCACGTTAATCGTGGAAATGGCAAAAAAGGGAAAAAATTCTCACTTTTGTATCTGCTTTTAAGTTTATTTTTGTTTGTTTTAAACATCCTGACAGCCTATTTGCTTTCTTTTGATGCCTGCTACTTCATTTCCGTTTCTTTTTCTCCAATCCATTATCTCTTATCAATTTCCAATAACTGCATTACCTGTTCTTTATGTTCAGTTTCTAATTTACAACTTAATGATTCTTTGGAAATCATTATGCTTTTAGTTTTCTCAGCTGAAGGGTTCATATTGAATTTTTTGCATTTCTGTCCAGAACCAACAGCAGTTTATCTTCGTTTCCACCTCATGGGTATAACAACCTTGACTGTATTTGTATTTTATTAATTTCTTTCTTTATTTCGAAATTAATATTAACTGTAAGAATAGATGTTAGAATTAATGAATCTTCCTGGAACACCTCTTTCTTTAAAGCATTTCATTAGTACACGTTTGTCTATGTATATTTGTTACTTACGTTATACATTCCTTAATTTTATAACTGTAAGTTTATAATTTTTCTTAATGATTTTCTTTTTGTGCATATGCTAATGACAGTTTGAAATTTTATTCTGTTGAACGCTTTGCTGAGTCGCGCAAAGCACATACAGGTATGATTCTGTATTTTTTAGTTTCTGCGTGCGATCTTCCTTTTCAGTAATCTATGTTTTTCATTTATCAAAGTTGTTCAATTAAAAACAAGTTTGACGCTTGTCAGTTCTCAGTAGGGTTTGGGAAAGGCGCCCATTACGCTTAAACGAGCACGTCAATATGCTAGTTCATACCAGGACCCGCTTAGTTTCATTTGTTCTTCGTTGGGGGTTGTGGGTATGTAATTTTACATATGGCATTTTGAAAAGATGGTACTTCTGAAATGGATGAGCGTGAAAAACTGAACAGAATGTTTGCGTTTATAGTGAAGGTAAAACCAGAATGAGTTTAAGCTAAAATATACAACCACACCAAGAATAAAAAATATTCGTCCAACCAACTTCTGTTTATAAAGTCTTGCTTTCAAATGCAACTGCTGTAATAGCTGTCAATTTTTTCGGTCTCATATGTTACTAATCATATACGCTAGCAAAGAGTTACCATTAGCATTAGATGAGGCATATGATTCAAGAAAGCAAGTTTACATAGCATCAGCCAAAAAAAAAAATAAATAAATAAAAGTAAATAAAAATATTCCCATTTCACCCATCCAATCACTCAAAATGTTTGTCCAGTTCTGTCTTGAACTTATTTAAGTTCTTGACCTCCACTACAACATATGGAAGTTTGTTCTAGCAATAAACCACCCGCTGGCTAAAAGCGAATTTTCTCATATCTATTCTATAACTGTCTTTCCTCAATTTCAATTAATGTTCCCTCAGGTGAGTAATCTGAGCAAGAGGTAGAATCCCATAAGCATTGAGCTTGCTCAAACCTTTTAAAGTCTTCTACACCTCAATTACATCACCTCGAAGGTACCAAATCTCCAGAAGCTACAATTTCCAGAACTTAGCCTTTCTTGGTAACAGCAACCCTTTGTTCCACTCCCCAATCTCGTCATCCTTCTCTGTACTCGTTCAACCAGCTCTATATACTTCCTAAAATGAGGCCTACAGATCTGTATACACTACTCAAGGTGTGGCTTGACCATCTTATACAAGGGGACAATCACCCCCCCCCTTATCCCTGCTAGAAAAATTCCTGGATATCATTGACAACGCACCATGAGCTACTCTTGTACATGTCTATACTACTCAGACAACTTCATATCTGACTGCACAATTACCCACACGTCCTTTTCATTCTCTACTAACCAGTGTAGTACCACCAAGTTGACACGTTACTCTGGGGTTACTCTAACCCATATACAGTACTTTACATTTGTCAATGTTCAACTTCAGTTGCCACCTCTAAGCCCATCTGCTCAACTTTTTCCAGATCCTGTTGCAGTAACATGCTGTCATTACTGTCGTTTACAACCCTGCCAACCTTTGTATCATCTGCAAACTTGGACATTAAACCTGATATACCTTCATCAATATCATTAATAAATATACAAAACAACAATGGGCCCAACACCGAACCCTGAGGAACTCCACTAATAACATTTGTCCACGAAGAGCAGTGTCCATTGATTACCACTCTGTTGTCTCCCACTTAACAATCCCTTTATCCGTTGTAGCAACTTGCCCTTAATGTCATACTGCCCCAATTTGTACAGTTGTCTTCGATGTGCCACAGTATCAAAAGCTTTCCTAAAATCCAAATATATTATATTAAAATTTATTTTTTGCATCCAGTTCCTTTGTGACCACACCATAGTATCAATCAAATGTGTCAGACCAGACTTCCCCTTAACAAACCCATGTTGTGTCTGAACTATAACTGCCGTCTTGTCTAGATGATCCTGCATTCTTCCTTCACCAGTGACTCCGTTATTTTCCCTGTAATTACTGGTCTGTAATTACTCGTGTCACCCTTTGTGAATTGGAAACACATTTCCACATCTCCAGTCCATGAAGACCTCCCCATGAATCCAAGGAAGTTTTCATAATTATGGCTCAGGGTTTGCTTACTTCCTTTTCTGCTTCCGTTAATATAACTGGATAGATTCCATCCGCCTGGGGTGGATGGGATCTATGGTCTTTCTTATGGTCAATTTCAACAATTTCTCCTCCACTTTTCTCTCAATTATTACAAAATCATCTAGCTCATTTCCAGACTTTAATTCACCTCGGAAATTCCCTTCCATGAATAACTCCTCATGTGTAAATGTAGATGAAAATACTCATTCAGTTTGTCAGCTACCTGAGCAGGTTCATCAACAATCGAACTGTCAATGTCAAGTGGACCAATCGGATTCATCCACTTCCTTCTACAGTTTACATAAGAAAATAAGTCTTTACTGTTTTTCTTTGCATTGTTTGCCAAAGATTTCTCGTAATGTGCCTTTGCTCCCTAACGTCCTTTGTGACTTTATTACAGACTATCTTATATCTACCATAGGAATCTGTGTCACTGATAATTTATATGCATCCCATGCATTTTTCTTCTTCTGCCACGAGTCTCATTAGGTCATCTGACATCCATTTAGGCCTAAACCTTGAACATTATTTCTTATTTGGTATGAAAAGTCTAGTAGCTTCCAAGATTAATTCTTTGAATGATTCCCATTTTGAATTTTCTGTTGGTAACATCATCAGTTGGTCCCACTGTATAGAATTTAAATACTGCCTCAGACCATCGTAGTTGCCTTTACGAAAGCAATAACTCTTCCCTTTACCCCTGATGATAGTTACCTCCTTGAGTAAATCCCACTTCAGCACACTGTGATCACTGCCACCTAGTGGTTCCTGTATCTGCAGATTCTTAATCTGCAGAGTATTACTCCCCCCGGTTGTCTCTCGAACATGCTGCTGTAGAAAACAGTCATCCAATAAATCCACAAAAGTCTTGCTAGTGTGTGAGTGACCAACCCACAATTCCAGTTTACATCTGGGAAGTTAAAATCCCCCATTATAAGACAATCTGATTTACTGGCCCACTCTATTTCCCTGCACAGTCGTTCATTGTACTCATCAGAGTAATTAGGCCTATAACACACTCCTACTCTTATTTCACACCAAACAGACTCAATATTGCATTGTCCACCAACATCAATTGGATGCACTTCATTATATTTTATGTGTTTCTTAACTAACAGCATCACCCCTTCTCCTCTTCTGTCTTATCTATCCTTTCTGTACACAATCTACTCCCTAAATTCCAATTTCGCCTTCCTTATCTCTGTGTGACATCATGTCTCTGATATCCCAACCACATCAGCCTTTGACGTCTTCAGCAGCACCTCAAATTCATCAAATTTATTTACCAAACTCCTAGCATTGGTGTGCATGCAAGTATACATGCACCTGTTCTTACTCTTAGTTACCCTAACAAAACGCATGTATTTACTTGTTCCATGATGACTCCCAGCAGCCCTTGAAATCCCCAGTAACTCTCTTTCCAGGCTGTTGTTCATTCCAATAGAAGTAGTGCAAGAATCACTTTCACTTCTGCCTATGGCTACCGTTAATTTATTATTCTGTGAATCCCCCACAGTTTTATCATAGGGATTTATCAAACTGATAGAAATAATTTCCTCTTTCTCTTTTATTGGTCTTTACGGTGGTACTGGAACAGTTTCATTATTTCGCATGAATTTATATCTTAATCCTCATCATTTTCACTACTATGTACTTCTATAATTTTTCCCCATTTTTATTCCATTCTGAAAAAGGCAAATCTATATATTTTAATTAATAAATTATTTTAATTAATAAATTTTAAAAAATAATTTAATTTATTTTAATTTATTAATCTTTAAATCTCTTATTTCAGTACTTTAATAAACGAGATCTTATTCGTTCTCAAAACGCTTGTTTCGTTTCTCTTTTTCTAATTCATTGCTTTTTATATGCTACTTATTTTTCCTTATTATATTTAGCTCGTAGACATATATCTCTGTCTTCCCTCAATTTGTTTTGAGAGAAATTCTAATTCCTCCTTGCTGTAATAATATTATACAATCTTCTTTAAACAATCCTACCATAATTTCCTTTTCTGTATTGGTGAATCTGTTTTTTCTCTCATCTTTTGGTCGAAGACTTCGCTTCTTATTGATATGGATAATAGAATTGTTATCTTAATTGTGCCGTTTCTGTTTCTTGGACTATTTATTATAAATATACATTCTTACTCTATCTCCAATTTATATTTGATTTATACTCTAAATTGTTCA
Organism: Mastigoproctus giganteus; assembly: GCF_048544385.1. Classification (NCBI taxonomy): domain Eukaryota; kingdom Metazoa; phylum Arthropoda; class Arachnida; order Uropygi; family Thelyphonidae; genus Mastigoproctus; species Mastigoproctus giganteus. The sequence continues at coordinate 138,816,419 of NC_143580.1, forward strand.
TCCGTTCAAAACTGCCGAAGTTTTATGCCATTTGCAATTTTTTTTTGTTCTCTTTTAAATCTTTGACATATAACTCGTATTTTATAGCTTTATTTCTGAATTTTGATCTCCTATTATAAGAGTAGTGATTTGTTCAGTTCTTATCTTGTCTATAACGAACTAAGCTTTTGCTTCTTTCTGGAGTTTTCTCTTCTGAGCACTGATGAAATTTATGTTGTTTTTTTTCCTAAACTTCTAATTGCATTCTCATATGTCGGTATTCCTTCGTGTATCGTAATGATTACAGGAGATCTGGCTCTTTGAAATAACGATTTACTTCATAGATTCCATTTCCTTTGGCTTCTGACTGGAGCTATTTTAATTGTTCAGTTATTTAATTAGTCCTGATTCAGTGGCCAGCTACCTATTCACAAATTCCTTTTCCGTTTTTCTTTTCTTCCTTCATATTCTTTGATCAAGTCCCTTATGTCAGTCATTCCAGAATTCCACTGTTCATTTGCGTAACTATTTGATGTCATCTGCGTTAGCCAGACATGTTGCTGCCCAACGTGTCTGGCTAACGCAGATGACATCAAATAGCCAAACATGTTGCTGGTCTTTCTGGCTGGTATTTTCCTTCTGCTAGAATATCATAACAATGAATCAAAGAGGTAACGAAAGGTCATCTTCCATTTCTTAACTGTACTCTTACAAAGTAATGGAAATAAGCACTTCTTGTCACATACAGGAGAGATGGGGTGATTTCAGGACTACGGAAACAAATCTACAGGGTGGCCATAATTTAAGTATCCCTATTCAGAGTTCTCTGTAGCTCTAAGTAATAAGCGGAATGCCACCAAAATTAGTAAGTAAACTATTCGAGGCACGGGAGAAGGATCCCGTGAAAAAAAGAAATTAGTTCCAAAATCTGCCTATCGGCAGATTTTGGAACTAATTTCTTTTTTATGGCGCTGTACAAGAGGAAAGACATGACAAAGTACCAACAAATAAATAACTAAGACAATCCTTAATGAAATTACAAATTTCCATTTGTGCTCTTTGCAAAAAAAAAAAAAAAAAAAACAGAAATAAACTGAATTGCACTAAAGCTTTAAACCCGAACTAAAAAATAAGGAACCTAAGAGAGCAGAAAATTTGCATAATCTGAGTTAATTTAATATTATCAGCAGCAGAGAGTTATAAAGACACAACGGGAACATCGAAAGCGTATTCTGAAAGTTTACCGTTAACATTATTCCTCAACTGCAGCAAAGAGGATGCCTGGATGGGGCAATTTTTATGCTAGATGGGGCTTATCTTCATATCGCATGGACCAGTACAGCAGCTTCTCCGGCATCACTTTACTGCAGAAAGAGTCATTGGTCATATGTTTCCCATTGCATGGCCACCACATTCACCTGACCTTACACCGTGCTATTTTTGCCTGTGGGGATCACCTGAAGGAAGTGTCCCTAACCTGGCTGTCTTAAAGGACAACGAAACACAACATGTGCTGAACATTACTCCAGAGATGTTGCATTCCGCAGTGGAGCACACCGTGCATCGAATGCAATTTCTGCTCCAGAACAATGGTAATCACTTCGAAAACCAACTCCACCATCAGCGACATCATCGACCATTGGGAGTAAACTGTGAGTGAGGTTGGAGCTGTGAAACCATTTCCTTTGGCAGTTCAGTTGGGGTTTTTTTCTGTTTTTTGCAAAGAGCACAAATAAAAATTTGTAATTTCATTAAGGTTTGTTTTAGTTATTTATTTGTTGGTACTTTGTCATGTCTTTCCTCTTGTACAGCGCCATATTATTCCCTATCGGTAGATTTTGAAAATAATTTCTTTTTTTTGCACGGGATCCTTCTCCCCATGCCTTGAATAGTTTACTTACTAATTTTGGTGGCATTCCGCTTATTACTTAGAGCTACAGAGAGCTCTGAATAGGGATACTTAAATTATGGCCACCCATAATTATCAGGAATACACTGTCCTCATATTGTTACGATATGTGGACATACAGTATTGTCTCACTAGAATATGGTATCTGGGATGAAACGTATGACCGATAGAAGCATGGATCTCAGTATGATGTGAACACGTTGGACGCCTGAAATATACGTTTGTTGTTAATGATGATTCCTCATACCATGACTGTCATGAATGCAGTCGTCAGGGGTGTAAATGACTTTTCACAACTAGACAGACGCACTAATTATGTAGTTATAAAAAAGATAAACCCAACTCCCAGTAACATCAGTACAAGCAATCATAACAGCTCTGGAATTAAGATTAAGGCCTCATCCCCTCCTCTGCCTTTCTCCATTTCCAGCTCTCAGTGTGAGGCTTCCTAGAATACAGTCAAAGCCTTCACTCTTCAACTTCCACACTCTGATGTTGCCATCTCTAGATTTCTGCCAGAATCCAAACAATTCACACAAGTTGCCATTTGCCACATTATTCATTCCTTGCAAATGCGAACGATGTGATATGGTCACAGTGATATTTTAAATTTATGGGAAAATACTATTGTCCAGTAAATTTATTGATGCAACGTTAAGACCGAGAAAAGCTTTCATTTAGCGGGTCTCGAAACTTTGCTTAATCTTAATTCAAATTATTATTTAACCGTACCGGAGCTTGTTATTTACATGTCATTCAAAATCCCTGCAGGAATTTTGCTAGAAGGGATAAGGAGGTGATTATCCCCTTGTACAAGGCAATGGTCAGGCCACATCTCGAGTACTGCATACAAGTCTGGAGGCCTCAGGAAGAATGTAGAGCTGCTAGAATGGGTATAGAGAAGGGCAACGAGGTTGGTGGGAGGAACAATGGGGTGCTTTTACCAAGAAAGGTGTCTGGAGATTAGGCACCTGCGAGGTGATCTGATTGAGGTGTATAAGGCTTTGAATGGATTGAGCAGGCTCAATGATAGAATTCTTCCTCTTTCTCAAATTACGAACCTGAGGGAACATAAATTCAAATTGGGGAAAGATAGTTATAGAACAGATGTGCGGAAGTTTGCCTTTAGCCAGCGGGTTGTTGAGTGCTGGAACAAACTTCCATCTGTTGTTGTGAAGTTGATAGCTTAAATAAATTTAAGGAAGAACTAGGCAAATTACTGGTTTGCCTAGTTCTTCCTAGAGAAAAATTACTTGTTTTAACCCACTACTAAAATTAATCTTAATTTTAAAACGAACTACACGAAAAATAACAAAACTTGGTCATCCTGGGCCACTGCATTACAAGAAAGAAAGGCGCAATAAAATCAGCTGAACACAAAGAAAACAATAATAAAATAACTGGAAGTTATTTGTAAGTTTAAGAAGAAGGAAGAATCTCTGGAGAAAGCACCATTCAGAGCTTGCCTGCTGAATACTGCAATTACTAGAGAAGACTTAAAAGGGTTGTCGTGGTAATTGTGATATCCTTCAGGCTAGATAATTTCCGATTTTGCGGTAAAAATAAGTTTCCCATATATGTTTTATAGATATTTATCTTGAAATAGAAGAGAACTTCTCCTGCTTGAATGGGACAAATATATTGCGAAGTCAATACCGCACAACCCAAAACAGCCAAACTTTATAGCTACAGATTGTACACTTTAAAAAAATTCGAAACATGCCTTGGCCTCATTGTCAATAGCAATGTTTTGGGTATCAATCGATACATCTCTACTCCGTAATCTGAAGTAGATATGCAGTAATAAATCTTTTAAAATCTTTACAATGCATAAAATAAGTCATGAGCAACGAATAGAAGCCTATTACTCATGAGTAATCGGCTATTACTCATGGGATCCCACCCAGAGTGAAGTTCTTTCCCACAACCATTTAAGAAATTTACAAATTCATAAGCTATATGAACGATATTATGCTTTTCATCGCCTGTAAAGCCAGGAAACAGAAGTAATTGTCATTCAATTTGAATGGCAATTTTAAATAAAAAATTAGGGTTCAAAGGATACGATCTCACTTTTGAAATAAAAATAGGATAAATGCCTAACCTTCGCACATCGCACACCTTGCATACGCGAAAGAATAAACGTAGCCGATGTCCATATGGGCGACAAGGTTCTAAAAACGGATGACTTAAGGATTTCTGGCAATCCTTACAGAAGGATTGCTGACAACCCATTTGACCATCTGTACAGACATCTTGTTTTTCATTCTTGATATTGCTCCATGTAAATAGCATATAAACACCAAAAGCTTGCCCGCTTGCTAACCTGCTCACAAGAAGACTGGATGCACCAAATGTGGGCAACTGGATCGCAAGACAATGAGCTTCTGACAGACTTGAAACCCTGCGGAACGCAGGGTTTGAAGCCCTCGTTGGTAGCACAGTTAGTAGAATCGCAGTCCACCCCACACAGGGTGGAAAAGACCCGAGTTCGAGTCCCGTCGATGATGCGAGTAATTTTTATGGGGCTTTTTCACAACGTAGCTGAGTTAGTCGGTGTGAGGCTTAGGTAGCATGGTCTCAGTTGCTTATGCTCCTAAAAACCCTACTACTCTACCTACTGCAGGGTCTGACTACCACTCGGCAGGTTCTTCACCAGGCTGGATAGCCTGGAACGATTTGTTACCGGTATTATCAGAATTTTCTCCTCTGACAATCGGTCCTGAAAAAGGTTTTACCGATGAGCGTATAGGAAACAGGTGCATACATTGGCTAGTTTCTCCTTAGGTTGACGCGAAATCAAATTTATCTCGAATATGACCCTCATCCAACCTATGGATTACAATCGGAAATAAAATATTTCTCTTGGATGAAAAATAGAAGTTCAAACTGCCATGAAAGTCTCTGTCTAAATTTTTCAAGAATCGCAGGACTGGATGAGTTAAGTCAACATTTTAAGTCCGCTATTCGCATTTGAAGTCTAAACATGTAACATACTTGATAAATTTATACAGGGTGTTTCAGTTAAACGTTTCAGAACTTCTAAGAGGGGTAGGGTACATCCTGACAACTCGAAATCATATAGCAATGTGGGGTCGGAAATGCTTTCCTGAAGCGGTGTTGTACACAGAAGCACCATAAAGAAAAGAGACCGTAAGTGAGAAATCGTTTTAATAATACATGAAAAGAAGCAAAAGGTACATGGATTAAAGTAAGTGTTCGAAGTTTCTTCCACGGGCTACAATGCACGCCTCACATCTCCGACGCATGGACATCCGAACATTCTGGAATACTCCAGGCGAATTTCGAATTTCTTCGGCAGCTACTGCGATTCTTGCAACCAGCTCCTCAGCATTGTCAACAGGGGTGTCATAAACTAGCGATTTCATATGACCCCAGAAATAAAAATCAAGACATGATAGGTCGGGTGACCGAGCAGGCCAACGCACGGGACCACCACGTCCGATCCACTGTTGACCAAATGTGACATCCAGGTAGTTACGAACATCTCCGCTATAATGGGCAGGGGCTCCATCGTGTTGGACCCACATTGTCTGTTGCGTCGATGCAGAAATCTTTTTATTATTATTATTATCTGTTTATTTCTCTTCCGAGACACCCATAGACAGCACCTTGCTAGAGGGTGTGGTTACATTATAGTATTTACAAGCATGTTTACATGAACTTATTTACAAAATTTGGAGATGTAAAAACACAGAATATGTGGTTAATGAATTAATTGTTAAGTTGGTTTTATTAATTGCAAATGGTTCTTAAATGCTAAATATTATTATATAAATTATTAAATTAGTCTTATTATATTTATACTTGCCAATACACATTACCAAAGATTTCTGTCCTATACATTTTGTCTGTACATAGTTTCTCTGCATCTATATTTAAATTATTAAAATAATTCACAGTATTTGCTGGGAAAAATCTCCCCAGAGAGTCCAATTGAGTCAGTTGGCACTTGAGACTTGGTTCTTCCCTCTTTATTCTCGGTCGTATCATCCGGGGGCGAGTGCTTACGTTTCCCACTTTCGGCGAATCTATTCTCTCCGTTAGTAGCTTTGCCAGAGTTAAGATGTTTCTGGTTGTGATGATATACTTCCAGGGTGTGATGTCCAGATTGGCAGACAAGACCGCTCTTGAGATGGTAAACGGTTTCCCGGCAATCTTGTTTAGCCATCTCAGGAGCCAGTATTCTACTCCTAAGAAGGCCTTGATGTTGCTCTCAGGGGCTGATGACCAGATAGTCGATGCGTACAACGGAATCGGTGTAACGCATTTAAGGATGTATTGAATTATAAGATGAGGGCTTCGGAGACCGGTGAGTTCTTGTCTAGTGCTCCACAGTGCTGCGTATGTCTTTTTCCTAATGTGTTCGAAGTGAGGTATGAAGTTTAATCCTTCATCCCACTTGAGGCCAAGGTCAACATGTGCGGGGGAATTTTGGATTCTGGTATTGTTCACAAAAATCGTAATTTCATTTTTCTTCTTTTTGTTGGTGAAGGTCATTTGGGCAGTTTTCTTTTCATTAAGTTTCAGGCCAATGTAGTGCAGATATTCTTCTAGCTTCTTGATTGCCTTGTTTGCTTCCTCTGATAGATGGGGTGCAGTTTCTTGTTCTTTAGATGTTACAAAAAATTTCAAATCGTCAGCATATGTAATAAATTGTTCACAGTTTTGAGCTAAAAATGGGGCTAGTGCTATTGCAAAGAAAGTGGCGGACAATACGCCCCCTTGAGGTACACCCCTGGAGATACAGTAAGATGCTGTTTGTTTCCCGTTTATTGCGATAATTTGTCTTTCTTGAAGGGTGTTAGTGAGAATGCTTAAAGTGCTTCCTGAAATGAGGAAATACTCCTTGAGGATTACTGTTATAGCTGGGATTGAGACGTTGTCGAAGGCTGCTGCAACATCCAGAAAAACGATGTCCAACTGTTGTTTATTGTTTAAAGCTAGCTGTATTCGGAGTAGAGTCTCCATTAAATTAGTAATAGTCGACCTTCGAGGAAGCACAGAATGTAAGTATTCTGGCCTGTCCCCAAAGCAGTGCTGATTGATGGTGCTCAGGATTGCTTTTTCAAATATTTTTTGCAGAGAGCATCCGATTGCGATGGGCCTGAAATCTTTACTGGTTTTAGGATTGCTTATTTTTGGAACTGGTTTTACGTAATATCTCTTCCATTTTTCCGGGATAACCCCCTCACTTAGTATTCGCTGGAAGAGGTGGTGGAGCGGGTCGATTATGTAAGCGCTACATATTTTTATCATGAATAGCGGGAACTGGTCCGGCCCGATCGTTGCTTTATTGGGGAGCGAGTTAATAGCTTCCTTTAAGTTTTCCCTGCTGATATTAATTTCACGTAATACGTTTCTAGCTCTAGTTTGGTTTGTGCCAGTGGGATCCGTCAGTTTTTCAATCATTTTCTGCATCTCGCGGATGTTTTCCTCACAATTTTTCTGCTTCTCATTCAAAGGCTTTCCGTTCATCTCTCAAAAGTTGTGGCAATACGTGCTGCAGAAAGATCAAGTAGATAGGTCCGGTTAGACCTATCTACTTGATAATCTATGTACCTACGGTAATCCATGTACCTTTTGCTTCTTTTCATGTATTATTAAAACGATTTCTCACTTACGGTCTCTTTTCTTTATGGTGCTTCTGTGTACAACACCGCTTCAGGAAAGCATCTCCGACCCCACATTGCTATATGATTTCGAGTTGTCAGGATGTACCCTACCTCTCTTAGAAGTTCTGAAACGTTTAACTGAAACACCCTGTAGATTATGTGATGAATTGATAGGGTAATTTAACAGCCTTCTGCAAAAATTCTTTTAGAATTTCTTGCGCACGTATTCGTTTAATATCTTTTTAATATCTCTCCTCTTTGAATTCATTATTTTGCAAATAGTCCTTCGAGTGGTAGTCAGCATATGTTATTATCTCACACCCCATTATGTAATTATCACCCTTCCAGCCCAGAGCTGTTATTTTGAGGACAATAAACAGCTTTTAATAAAAGGAATAAAAATACCTCTCCAGTCGGTCGAATTAAGCTACGAAAACCTATAACCGACGCTGTACAAATGAGAGGATCACTAACAATTAGAGTTCACAGTAAAGTTGCGTAACTGATGAACTCTCCAGTTAATCAGTTAAATGACCCTGATGGTTTTCAGAGGACAGTTGTATACATTTCCCGTTATTGCTGAAGATAATAACGGGAAATGTATACAACTTTCCTCTGAAAACTTTATATTAGAAATATCATTTACAATCGATTCAAATGCCAAATAGACACGATCCAACTGCCTATTCCCAAATGCAGGACCAGCATGACTTCTAGTATTCACATCAAACAACGGAAGAGGTTGTGGTAGGTTTAGGCGAATTAGCAACTCAGACCATAAATATGTCTAATACAGAGATAATATAGAGCGTCGTATATATTATGTTTGTAAATTGCTTATGGTCTGTGGTCGATTAGCCTGTTTGTTGGACCAAAAAACCATGCTAATTTCCCGAGTTAGTTTGTCTCTCCTGAAACCAAGTAACTTAGCCACGTTGCAAAAAAGACCCATAAAAATCCCTCGCGTCATTGAAATCCCGGTCTTTTCCACGGGGTGCTGAGAGAACGTTGATTATATCAACTGCGCTACCGCGAGTGCCCAAGAGAGAGGTAATAATTGAGAAAAGTTGTCCGACTGACAACGTCATACAATGTTTTAAGCGCCGGTGTTTGAAAGAACGCTTTAAACATTTGAATTGCTCACATAATTAAACCAATGTTTAAGTTCAGTTTCCTAATTAATAACTGAACGCAGATCATCGTGTGAAAATTCGGAATGAGAGATATTTTATTTTTTTATTTTATTTTATTTATTAACACACAACTGTATATACATTCTCAAGTTATCTTAATCAATTTACATACAATATTAATCAATTTATATACAATATTTATATACAGATTTATATACATGCTCTTATATATACTGTAGTCTTTCTGTACATTGATTGTGTGTGTCCTGATATGAAGGGTGGCTCCTAGACACAAGCCCATCTCCACCTTTTACTCCTGAGAAAGCTCAGAACGTCGCAAGACAGGCCTGAAAAAAAGAGCATTATGTCAGGCCATTTCGCCACCAGGGATTAACTAACACCTGGATCCACCATTCTCTATGTGTGCTGTAATGCACAAATCCTGCACCTACCGGAAGTAGTGCTATACTGGTAGGTGCCAGCAATCCCGCCCCCAAGGCTGCCCAAACTTGGAGGCCAGCGAAAAAAAAAAAATAAATAAATAAAAAAAAAAATAAAAATAAAATAAAAAATAAAAAATAAAAATAAAAATTTTCCAACTAAGAACAATGTACACTTGTTGAAAAAAAAAAGCAACATACGATTATTTACATGCAAATAGCAAATACATACACTTACATTAACTTAACACTTAGAAACATTAACATTAACATTATCTCCACTTTAGAGTCCATCCACAAATGCAAGCCTGAATTGGGTGTCCAGGAGCAGAAGATCATCTCGCTGTAGACAAGAAACATCCTATAAAGATGACATTACACGAAGTGTTCTGTCGTCAAATGTGCAGCACTTCCCTTAATTGGTATCCTGCAATAGATTTCTTAGCTCCTGTCTTCTTTTAAAAACTTTGGCCGAGAATTCCTGAAGCAAAGCAAAGATGTCCCACCTCTGAACCAAGAGAGGTAAATTATTCTCCGTGAGGTTTGGCAACCTATTTAGTAATTCCTGCCTGTCTGAAGTATACAGTCCGCATTCAAGGATGACATGTCTCCAAGATTCCACCTCACCGCACGAACAGTAGGGGTCAGGTTCTAATCCTCTTTCAAATAGTTTGGCCCTTAAGCCATGTCCAGTGATTAAGTAACTCGTTGTCATGGTGGGAGCAAACCAAGACGACACCCTCCTGTCCATTGCAAAGCTTACGGCTGGAATGAAGCCTCTTGTAATGGTTCCATACTCACTCAAATCCCAACGTTGCTGCCAGCAATTCACAAGCTCGCCCCAAATTCTACATTTTTCCTCCTTTATGTTGTTATTTGGATTAGAGGTGATATTCAATATTTGTAACGCCCTTCCCTTCTTTAAGTTATATACAATACCTCGGAAAATAATGTGTAAATCCAAGGGGATGGTACCTGCAATAACCTGTAAGGCATTTGTCGACACTGTCCTTGGAGCGCGTATAACTGTAAGCAACATTGTACGTTGCAGGGACAGAAGCTTGGCTTTAGTTGTAACCTTGGTAGCAGCCGCAAACCAAATACCAGCACCATAATCTACAATGGGAAGAAATATCGTCTTGTAGTACAATACCAGAGTTTTTTTGGATAAACCCCATTCCTTGCGGGAAATTCTAACAACTGCAGCTACGAACTTTTTGATTTTTTCATTGATTTTAGTGACATGTACATGAAACCTGAAACGATCATCTAAAGTTAAACCCAGATATTTGGTGTTCTGTACATATGGAATTTGAGTACCATATAGGGTTACCTTTGGCGGCCTTCCATAATCGAAGTGGTGTTTAAACACCATGAAATTGGTCTTGGTGACAGAAATCTTTAGTTTATTCAAACCCGCCCATGCCACTAAATTATGCAACTTTGATGAACTCATCGCTATCCTTCGTGAGCCACTGGTCTAGCACTGCATTCCAAAAGAGAGGTCCCAAGACTGAACCTTGAGGGCATCCTCTTGAAACGGTAGTCGTGTATGATAAATGCTTTGCACATACTCTAATTTGTCGATCCTTAAAGTAAGATCTGAGGACTCTGAACAGGTAGTCATCACACTTTGCCAGTTGCAGTGACCTGAGAGCACTCTCCCACCAAAGGGAATCGAAAGCGCCCTCAAAGTCAATAAAATCAGCAAGAACATATTTGCTGTTTGCCTCCTGAATGTAAGTCAGCAGGGTTGAGATTGCGTCCTCAGTGGAACGTCCTTTTTTGAATCCAAACTGGCAATCAGAGGAGAGATTATGTTCTGTAAATAATTTAAAAATCCTTGGGGCAATCATCCTTTCAAATAATTTGCCAAGATTTGCCAATAAAGAGATTGGCCTGTATGCTCTGGGGTTTGTTTTTGGCTTTCCCGGTTTATGCAAGATTTTTAAGAGCGCAAGCTTCCATTCGAGAGGGAAAAGCCCTTCTAGCAGGCATTTATTAAATAAGTTTAATAAAATCTCAGGGAAGAATTCATAAAATTTTCCAATTACTTGATTCTCAATGAGGTCAATGCCAGGACATTTTTTATGGTTCAATTTAGCTACTGCAGCACCTAGCTCAAGCATATTAAAAATGGCAGTTTCGGTTGTCCCCTTATATTCACGATTAATGCGTCTAATTTCCGCTTGATCAGGGCTGTCCATAAACGGCAAATCTTCCGGAAATAGGCTACTCACTATCCCTTCGACTGTAGATTCCCAGTCCGAAGTTTCTTGATTCTCTCTAATTATCGTGTTGTAAATTTCACCACACAAAAGTTTATTTCTTGAAAGCTTATAGATTATACCCCAAGGGTCAGCATTTCCTGTTTCCTTCACCAGACGTTGCCAACAATTTTGCCTGCTATCAGCAATTGCTTTATGGTACCTCTTCCTCAAGTCTCTGTAATCATTTTTCAAAGCCTGAGTGTCTGCGTCCGATAGATGCCTATTCCTTTGGTATGCTTTTCGTGCTTGTTGAGTTTGTTGTCTCAATTCAGCTAGTGTCGAAGACCACCATGGGACAGAAGTTCTTCCTGTCTGTTTTCTTTTCGTCGAGTAGGCCATCGCTTGATATAAATGATATTGAACCAGAAAAACATTCTTTTGCTGTTAAGGTGTTAATGATTACTTTGTTATCTCCATTAAAAATTGTATTCAGATATTCACGAAACTTGGTCCAGTTCACCCTGTCCATCCGAAAACGCCTTAAATCCCTTATTGTTATATTCACTTGCCTATCCTCCGGTAAAATCGAGAAGGTGATTGCTCGATGGTCACTATTAATTAGATACGGATTGACGTCCCAATTTTGCACCCTATCCACCAGATTAATGGAGGTTAAAGTAGCATCTATATTAGATTCACCATTTGTCGTCGAGAATGTATATGGTTTATTTGGAAAGTTCTTTACACAGAGATTATGATCCAAGATCAGATCAACCAACTGCTCGCCTCGAGCATCAGAAAAGCCGCTGTTCCAAAGTGTAGACTTAGCGTTGAAATCTGCTGTAATTAGTAAGTTTTTAGCTGAAAATCTGCTACATACCCTGTCAAGTCTGTGTAAAGCTGGCTGAATATCCTCTGAAGGAGGAAAATACTGGGAAACCAGATAAAACGACTGGTCCCTGGAGGAAACCAGGATACAAACTGTGGTAGCAGAACATTCACTTGAGATAGTTGTTATTACTAGTTCACTGTTAAAGATAATTATGGCGGCCTTGGGTCGATCGTCACTTGAGGCAATAATCCTTGCCGAAATTGGATATCCTATAACTTTATACGCTGAACCCCCTACCTGAGAAGAGTAATACGGTTCTTGCAAGCATACAATATCAAACCCCAGATCATCAGCAGCTTTCCTAATCTCGTCCGCCGCTGCACGAGATCTTTGCCCATTAATCTGAAGAATTTTTATTTCGCCGTATTGCAGGTTAACACTTGTTGAATCAATTACCGTTGTATTATTCATGTCTGGTTCTTCGGTCTGTCAATTCAACAGCTTTAAGATACTCGGGGCATTTATTATCCCTGACCGAGTGATTACAATCCCTACCTCTACGTTTACAATTAACACACTGTGGTGGTTCCTCCTTGTGAATACAGTCAGAAAAAACATGGCCTCCACCCCCGCAGTGGCCACAAGATACAGCTTTATGGGAACAGAACTGCGCACTGTGACCATATCCTAGACATCTGAAGCATTTGCTTACAAGTGTAAACTTACGAAATCTATGTGACGTGAAACCTAGATAAATTTTGTCACTCTGAATCACGTGTCCCATAAGGCGTGGGCTGAAACCAATAACCCAATTGGTCACTCTGGTTCCGGTGCCAGAGTTAAATCTGAATGTAATCTCATTCTTAACTTCCTCCTGGCTAAAACCAAAGTCTTTTAAATTTTTATTAATTAAATCCTCCAAAATATCCTCCTTAGAATATTCCTTCGGGACACCGTAGATCAAAATTGTAGGATCGGACAATCTGGGTTTTTCTATTGATAATCCTGCTTTTTTTAATGCAGAAGCACTTGAGATCTTCTTGGCATCATCAGGATTTGTTGTCTCTAACAACACACCTTTATTTCTCAAAAGACGTACACCCTTGATTTTCATGTCCTTGTGATCTTTTTTAATCACTTCAGTAACTGCCTTCCTGATATCCTGGCTAGACGCCAGGGAAGATTCTGCTGAGGGCCTAAGTATTAGTATGTTTTCGGAATCAGAGATCCCACTTCCGGAATCCATCCTATCTTCACCAGCAATTGGTCTGCCCGAAGAAGCTGCCACCTCCACTGAAGACGTTAGCAGAGGAATCTCTGTTATTTCAGGAGTCTGTCTATTTCGCTTTGTCCCACCACGAACAACTTCCGTAAAAGTCTTATGAGGATGTAGATCACGTTGGATCTGTATCATCTTGTCCAAAAGACCTGCTCTGATTTCCAATTCAGATGCTTTGGTCTTAAGTCGTTCATTGTCAATTAAGATTGCGGTGGTAACTGCCTCTAGATCCGCCCATAGACTATGAATGCGGTTAGAGGCAGACTTAGTTATCTTGCTAGAATCCTTTGATAGAAACTCTCCCAGAGCTTTCCTGATTTTGGCAACCGTCGCATATACAATTGAAGCATTCAAAGACCCACCCAGGTCCAATCCCTCTGTTAGAGAAAGATCTTCAGAAGATTCTGTTGGAATCGAGTTACTATCGACAATGACCATCGGCGGCTCAGAAGCCAACGAAACAGAGGGACTCTCCACCACAATGTTTTTATCTCCTCGAGCTTGAGTAATTCTAGGAGTTTTGGGAGTTTTCTTCCCCCTGCATCCCTTTTTTTCTTAGATGAATCCGTAGACTCTGATCCAGAAGAATTCTCAATGTCAATATCTTGTGTCAGTATCCTAACTTGGTCATGGTCCAAGTCAGTATCCATGTCAGATAAGTGTAGGCAAAAAACAAAAAAAAAAAAAAAAAAAACCACACGACTATTGTCTATCCTCTTGTTCTAAACTTGTCTTCTCAATCCTAATAGGATACTCATTAGTACCCTAAAGACAGAGTTATATCAATATGTCTATGTTCAATATGTATTTCACTTATCCAGCTGGATGGAAAGTGGAAGGGAAGTTCTGAAATCTTCGAAAAGCAGTGTCTAGATCTCAGTCCCTAATAGCCTGAGGGCGCCAGAAAAATTCTTGAAATTAAGTATTTTTATAAGATCCTCACCTACCAATAACGGGGTCCCAAGGACCAATAGATGAGGAGAAATATCAACTTTAAGATTGAGAAATGATAGCCCAAACAAGCCCACAATGTTATCCAGCAGAAGGCTTAAGTAAACTAATGAACAAACGATATTAAGTCAAAATACTGCGATGGCGCTAGTAAATGTTTTCCGTCTCCATGACTAATTTCAAAAAATGGAATATTTCAAGTCGCCATTATCATCCATACAAAGTCTATGGGATAATGGTATCTCTATGGGAGATTTCAGTGATATATGTATAAGCACTATGCAATGCAATGTACGACTATGAAATCAATTACTCAGTTTGTAATATAATCTCATGCAAATAATTCCACAATCCCACGGTCCCAACAACCAAAAAATCACCTATGAACTCACCACAACTTTAACTTCTAGGAAAACATATTTACACATAAGGGGGTTGTCAATGAACGCATTAAATATCTCAAAAAGCAGGAGCACATTCAGAACACATGAGCCACACTGGACGATACAGCGCCCTCTCGGAATGAGAGATAATGAAAATTAATTGTAATCCAGTATATCCGCGGTAAGATAAGTTATTTGAATGAACTTTCCTTATTCCATTCCTCATTCCATACGCTGTAATAATTTACGATAATATGGTCGTAAATTAAAAGGGAACGAACAATGGCACGTGATTAATGAAGGGACAGGTAACTACAGCACTGGCACGTGTAACCTTAGATAGCAAGATTGATAAATTAGTGAAGTAAGTGGGGATTACACAAGTAATGAATAACCATGGTACATTCACGGTGGATATGATGCCAGCCAGGACGAGATGAACGATGGTGGAATACAAAGACCAGACACAATCATCCGTTTATGGCCTACTTGCGCCCTGCACACACACACACACACTGGTTCTGTGTAATAAGTCTGCAACCACTAACTCTGTTTGTTCAGCTTTTTTAGCACACACTTCTGATAATAACTTCAGTGCGCGCCATCTCAGGTCACTCACCAAAGCTGCTACGCCGAACCCCACTAACCTTTTCCTCGCTCTTTGAGAGAGAATGTTATTACTGCGGACGCATTCTCTTTTAAATTCTTCACACGCGATGAACTAAGAATGTTTTGTATTGATAATAAGTATCCTACATGGCCTTACATTTATTCACTCGCCTACAATACGGGAACGATTATTTGCCAGGAACATTTTTATCAACAGCAATTTAAACGAGTGTTCATTTTAATTATAGTTTCTACGCATAACTAGATTTAAATACTGGCGAATAACTTGCGTATCGATTTGCTTTTGCACCAACCAGAAACATTTTAAGAGAAAGTTTAGTACATGGTTATTGTTTAATGTATAGGAAAAGAACAAAACCAACGAGTTATTAATGTACGCAGTACGTTGCATTTCAGACGCATTCTATTTTTCCTTAAAATTAATTGATTTTCTTCTTTATCTGTGATTAACAGAATTAAAAATAAATATAGTTAATGTCCTTATCAATTAATTATTAAGATTATAACTTTAAAGAACTCTTAATAAAACTCTATAGTTTTAGTTCTCTAAACTTAGTCGTTCGGTTTAATTACAACTGTATAATATTTATTACTCTTCTCCGTTTTCTCTTTTTTTTTTATTCTCTTTTCTCTATATATATGTATATCTCTTCACAAGCGGCACAACGTTTACGAGTCTAATATAACAGTGGATTCAAGCGCGCACGGATTGTCTAAAGCTAACAACTGCATTTAATCTATGAATTTCCTATTTTTTTCCATACAGTTGATATGGAACAAATATATATTAATTTCCACATTTCTATTGGTCCGATTTTAATGAAATTTTGAGTGGCTCGACATATATTTTTTAAAAGGCTCAATTATAAAATTTGATGAAAATCCGTCCTCTGGCAGTCGAGCTTTTACATGCGGACGGACATGGTGTTGACACTAGGTGTATATATGTTGTGGTAGGGTTTTGGGAACATCAGCGACTGAGGCCATATTGCTCCGTATATACTGTTCTGTATATATAAAAGAAAACGACGTGACTATAATCATTCTATTAGAGATGCAGCCTGCCCGGAATACCAAAAAGCACTAGAACTGGCACGACTTAGGACCGCGGATGGCTGAAACCCCTCTGTCCTAGTCCCCGTTCGGCTGACCATCAAACTCCTGATATCAAGCTCACCAATCAACCAACTAACCATCTAAACAGAACATCCCAAACACTTAGGGTCATACAAACTAATGGACAACGATCATGTGCGGTGGCGAATGAAATCCTAAAAGCAGCTGAAGATCACAAGATTGATATTATTGCAATTCAGGAGCCATATGCAACCAAAATCCTCGCTAGTAATACCCATAAAATCACGGGGTATTCAACCAAAGCAAGAATCATACAGCCAACCAATACAGACCCAAAAACTTGTATAGTTGTTCTAAACGAGAAATTGGATATGCTTGTGGTTCATGGACTCTCCACAAGGTTTGCAACCTGCATCCAGATCAGGCACCACTCAATGTTCTTCTGCTTAATATCCCTCTACTGTGCGCCCTCTGAACATTTCGAGCAATCCCTTAACTACCTTGACCATATATTAGACTTCTTAGGCTCAAAGAACATCCTAATTACGGCTGACGTTAATGCGAAGTCTCATTTCTGACACAGCCCAGTTCCTGAACTCGAGGACTGCTGCTGAAAGATCTTATCCTCACCAGGAACTTAACCATCCAAAATCTACCAAACCAACTACCTACATATTGCAGCTCAATAGGACAGTCAAATATTGATGTAACCATTACTACCAATGATCTCAGAACACACATACAGAACTGAACAACTATCCCAGTAAAACTGGACGCTTAGTGACCACAGAGTCATATTCCCACATTACTAATAACCAACCGTCAGCCCCTCTCCATGAACAACAACATGGCTTTGTCCGATTCTCAATGAAAAAAGGTAGATTTGGCAACATTTGAGAAATCCATTAAACAGGACTTTCCGGAAACAGACTCCTCCCATCTTACAGTGCTTTCGTCTGATGAACTGGCAGATACCATCCAAATCGCCATTACCAAGGCATCCTACAGGTCGGCAAATAAGAAGAGGGTTTGCACCAGACCCTGTGCTTGGTTGACAACGGAATTGACCAATCTTAGGAGAGATGTCTGCAGAGCGCGAAAACAATATCAGACCCACAGAGCCTGGCCAGCTCCTGATGTTACTCGGCTGTATAGAGACTACATAAATAAAAAAAATGCATATACCATGGAAATAGCAAAAAGAAAGAAAGAGACCTGGTCCAACTTTGTAAAAGAAACAGGTAATGCGAATCCATGGGGATTACTATACAAGTTATCACGAGACAAGACTCTCGCCACTGACATCTTTGAACCATCAAATCTGGTCAGCAGGAAACCTCTAATTGGGTTTAGACGCCATTCTCAGCAAACTCTTTCCTGACGATAACCCCCTGGAAGACCTTCCAGAACACAGTAAAATCAGAAGAGACCATAAAAAAATACCAAACGTCAGTGCTAACTGACCCATTCGCAAAACAGGAACTTGAAGTAGTTCTTAAGATTAACATAAAAAAATTCCCAGGACTAGACATGGTGGAATATGCTTTCATCATTACATTACATAAAATTAAACATGAGCTCCTGCTTCTATTATACAACAAATTTCTCTCTCACTCTTGTTTCCCACAAATCTGGAAGACTGCACTACTCCTTCTCATCGCCAAGCCCAATAAACCAATTACAGAGCCGAGATCCTTCAGACCCATAGCACTTCTGGCCAACTTGGGAAAAATCCTAGAACGGTTAATAGCTCTGCGCATTACAAATCTGTTTCTTTCTCGGAATCTGATCTCGCCTGCACAATATGGATTTACCCCAGGTAGGTCTTGTGAGGAGGCCCTCTCAGGCCTGGTCCTGCATCTGGAGATGTCCAATTACAAGTACGAAATGGCCCTATTCGTTGATTTTGAGGGGGGGGCCTTCGACAACGTGTGTTGGGAAAGCACCCTGGAACGCCTCAGATAGGCAGAATGCCCTCACAATCTCTATTGGCTAATCCGAAGCTACTTTTCAGAGCGATCGATCATCGTAAAATCTAAATACCAACAGATTCACAGGCCTATATACCGGGGTTGTCCACAGGGGTCGGTTCTGGGACCCCTGGTCTGGAATATGGTGCTTTCAAAACTGGCTACACAAATCATTTGAGCTGGCTACTAAAGTCATTACATTTGCCAATGATTGCACTGTCATCATCTCAGGACATTCAAGATCTGTCCTTGAACTGAGAGCGCAGAAAGTCCTTGATAGCCTCTCCTCCTGGGTGGCAACCAACAAACTTCAGATTAATCCCGCCAAAACAAAGGTGGTGATTTTTAAAACCAAACTTGACATAAGAAGGCCCCCCAGGTCAAAATTAATGGTATCCAGCTTCCCCTGGTCGTGTAGGCCAGGGTCTTGGGCATGATCATAGACCACAGGCTATCATTCCTACCCCACCTACAACACCTTCGTGAAAAAACCAGGAAGTTTACAGCCTCCATCATTAGAATTTCAAGAAATGAGTGGGGCTTGTCCAGGCGAACCCTGCTCCTCTGCTATAAAGTGGTATTCCTTCCCATAGTCTCATTCGCTGCCGGAGCTTGGTTCCACAGAGTGGTAACCGTAAAAATGAAGGAAAAACTCAACTCAATCCAGAGGGCAATGCTACTAGCAACACATCGCATCTGCCGAACAGTCTCCACTGCGGCAATCCAGGTTATTGCAGGGACTCTCCCGTTAGACCTATATGTAATATTTAGCGGATGTGATATTTAGCTTCAGGCTCAAAAAAGGAATACCTACCTCCATCATGGATATAGACCTATCGCTGAATGACGATAATAAAAAGGAGAAAGCTCGATGCTTTAAAGAGCTAATAAATGTCTGGCAAACAAGGTGGGACAATTCAACTGTTGGCACTGTAACCAGAAATTTCCTACCGGATGTCTCCTTTGTGATGTCGAAAAAGGTTAGCTCATGGTTTAGGATTAGTCTGGAAACATCATATATAATTACTAGGCATAGGTCCCTGAACGAAAATTCAACCAGCTAGGCCTGTTAAATACTGACCTGTGTTTCTGTGGAGCAAAAGAAAACTGGCAACATCTTCTCCACGAATGTGCCTGCTATGAAGACATTAGGAATGAGCTGCGAAATGAAGTCCCATCCTTCAGCATAAATCAAGTTGACCAACTTGTTCTGACCCCACATCACTTGTCTGCACTCCAGGCTTTTGCAGCTGCTGTCATTGCCAGAAGGAAAGATATGCTTACAACTAATGCGGTAGCCCCATAACCTCAAACACCATTCAAGGATCAACCTATTGACCTTTTCAGGTATATTATTTTTTTTTTCCTTTCCTCTCTTTTTCTTTTCTGGTTTTTTTCCCTTCTTTTTCTGTTTTTTTTTTCCTCTCAAAACCTGTACCACGGGCAGATGTTTGTTTTTTTGTTGCTGTTGTCCCTCTGGAATGGGCCCCCCAGAGGATCCTGGCCCACCTGCTGGCAACACCAGGGGATCAGAGTCTCTTTTGAGACGGTACGTGCTATACTAGGACTGGCCCACCTTCTCGTGGTCCCAGAATACCCAGAATCATCTGTCCAGGTGACTGATGCTTCTGGGTAGCCAAGCGGCCAGAACAGAACAACAGAACACAAACCTACACCAACATATTTCTGGCCCTTTACAGTTGATTCTGTTCTTCACAGAGACACGAGGTGGAGCTGAATAGATGTTTCAGATGCCGCCCTTTACATATACACATGTCCACATATCCATGTACACTGTCTGTAAATTTCGTGTTCTGTGGTCGATTTTCTGTTTGCTGGATGAAAACCGAGGTTCCGGAAGAAAAAACCATGCTACCTTCTCTTGAGACAGACCGACTAACTCAGCTAAGTTGTGAAAAAAGACCCATAAAAATTCCTCACGTCATCGATGGGACTGATTCGAACTCAGGTCCTTTAGATATAGAAAAATTTACAGATAAAGAAAGAAAAAGATATAGAAAAAGTTATTTTGAAATACTAAAAATTTATTAAGTCAAACTACTAAACATTTGGCATCTCTCATATTGTGGACTGAATTTCACAAGTGGGTTGTCAGCTGTTATACCAACAAGGTACATACCTACCCACCAGTGAAGGACCAAATAGCCCGGAAACAACCGTCTGAGTAATGATATCCACTGAGAATGAGAAACTGTAGTTTTCTCTATTGGAAAAGCGTTACTTATTCAAAGTATAACCGAGAGGCAACTCGTTGTGAAGGCCTTCAAATTATCAGATGTTATCGAACGATGCTATTATAATTAACTTCGGCTAACTTGCTGCATATAGACATGATGCATTTGAAATAACTTATATATGTCTTAAAACTGTATAATATTTATTACTCTTCTCCCGAATACTCTTTGTTTTAAGTCTTTTTTCTATATATATATATAAGATTAAAGTAATTAAGCGAGAGCAATAACCAAACTATTATCAACACATTCACATTGAAATCTAACATTAATATCTTCAGCATTGAAACTTATGATTTTACAAATCTTTTCACCTCCATACCTCACAATTTGCTTAAATCTGTGCTTAATTTACTACATCACAAGTATAGTGACAAAATCAACATCGATGAAGATATGCGGATCAACTATATTAATCTATGCATTCTTATTAATTTTATTTTTGACGGCAAGCATACCTATAGGCAAACTATTAGAGTACCCAGGGGTTCGCAAAATTCTACGTTGACGAGTCATACCTGACAATACCGGAGAAGCGTGCTTTGACTGTCGAAAGTTAACAAGACTGCATTAAAACTACATCTATGAATTTATTATTTTTTTTAATTACAAGTTGTATTGAAATATGAAATAATAATTGTCGGATTTCTACTTTTCAGTTTTAATGAAATTTGGAATTGCTCCACAAATATTTTTAAAAGGTCGAAATATAAAACTCCATTAAAGTCCGTCCATGGGAGTCCTTCAGTTATGTGCAGATGGACGTGGTGAAGACAATAGGCGCATTATACATAACGAGTATAAAACTGGCAACAAATATCTGCAACACTTTTTTAAGTAAAATGTACTGCGATGTATTTTATTTTAATTCGGAAATTAATTATAATTCTTTATAGAGCCATTCTTTATACAAGAAGCCATTCTGAGACAAATGTAAATACTGCGTCCAAGTAAGTTAGTAAAGAACTTGCAAGTCAACTAAAACAAAATTTCAGAAAATGGAACAGTATACTTGGCAAAAACATTAATTACTGATAAGTTTTGAAAGATTGCGATGCAGACTGCAGTTCATTTCTGTGCAAAATCTTCTTTTCACCCTGTTGGCACATATGGCATTTTCCCATTTGTTTTTCCCAAACGAGTTTATACAAGTGCTCGTATGTATTCTTCTTTAGGCATTACTCTATTGATCCGCTCATTCAGACATCCGCAACGCTGTAAATGTATTAACCTGATATTTAAATCCTTAATAACTCGTTTTGGGTAGAACGTTCGCTGAATTTTTTTGCCTCCTTGTGATTTCCAGAATTTTGGTTCTTCATTTTGAAAAACCTACGCTGTTTTATTTCTTTCTCACGCAAAAAAATGGTCCTTGTTCCTTAATGAGGAAAACATTCTATTTCATTTATTTATTGAAAATACACGACTCTTCGAACACTAATCGCCATTCCAGAGTATATTTCCACACTATATTTTGTACATCAACCACAAATTCTAGAGCTGAACCTATGCAATATGGCCCTGACACTCAACTCGATAATTCTAAATGCGCTGCTTTAATTATCCGCGCCTCTTTCCTCTGTTCAAGTAGTTCTTTAATTTCGCGTTACATCGTTTCTAAATGTAGTGCAGTGCCTTTAATGGATTATCACTATACACGAACGTCACGTGCTCATAAAACTATAGTTGTCAGCTGCACCAGATAATGTTTTGGTTACACGCGGTAATCTCCTTAACAGCTTCGTCTTCACCTGTATGCTGGGGTCAGAGAACGGAGATCAATCATCGGGAAGCCTACACAGGATGCACTTTGTAAACAATCGGCTTAAGAGCACTTGTCTTGAGCAACGTGAAGTTTTAAGCCGCCCAAAGCCCATATCAGTTTCACACACTACCGACAGCGAGAGAGGATGGAGCAAGCCCTATAAAATTATAAACAGCCCTCACAGTCCACAGGACTTTGTCAGATTAGAGAGGATATCGCAGCTTTAATACAGAATAAAGTTTACTCGCATTTACCTAGTACCGAGATAGATGAGGACGGCTAAGGCAACTGAAACTTCGCTCTCTATTTTGCTAAGTACAATGGTCTTCTGAACACCTGTTCACATGACGCTGTCACGATAAAATATCAAAGAAAATGCTATAATTTTCAAAGTTATTCATCGACCAACAATTTGTTGTTAGCTTTAACAATCTCGTTGAAGGATCAAGAAGAACCAAATACTTAAAACACGTTTAAGTATCGAAATTGTAACAATCTATACAACAAGGGTTTAAAACGAAAAGGAAATAATTTTTAATCTTTCTGAAGATATCTTCTGTGATTATTATTATTATTAATATCCATTTATTTCCGAAGAAATGTCCTTTTACAGCTATGCAACTAGAGGACATGAGTTGTATAGAGCTGAGAGAGGGTAAGAAGGTTCCTGGAGATGATGAAATATCTCCAAGGAAGCGTATTACGATTGGTGACCAGAACAAATTTTGAGATTGTAGGTGTTAGCCCGGCAACCTATTTAGCCATTTCAAGATCCAGAATTCCAGGGAGAGGAACCTGGCGTGGTATGATGAGGGTGCTGAGGACCATATAGTCGAGGCATATAATGGAATTGGGAAAATGCAACGAAGAATGTATTTGATGATAAGGTCCGGGTTATGGAAGTTGGAGATCTCTTGTTTTACTGCCCATAAAGCCGAATATGTTTTCGTTCGAGTGGCATTAAAGTGAGGCAAGAAGGTGAGGTCTTTGTCCCAGATGACACCCAAATCTTTATGTTGGGTGACTTTTTTTAACTGGAGAGTTCGCTATAATGATGTTTTTTTTTCTTCTTGGTGATAGAGAGTTGTGCAGTTTTCTCTTTATTAATGGAGAGCCCAATCGCATGAAGGAAGTTTTCCAGTTCATGTAGCTGGCGGTTGGAGCTCACAGTAATAGACTGGGGGGCATTTTGTGATGATGAAGAACTTAATATCTTCTGCGTAGGTGGTAAAATTAGTACGGTTTGATAGGAAGGGTTCTAAAGATGTGGCAAAGAAGGCGGCAGAGAGAACGCCCCCTGGGGGAGCCCTCTGGAGCAGAGAATGTGGTGATTATGGTTTTGATTTCTGATCCATAGGGTCCAGGACTGAAGGAGTTTCCTAAGGAGAACTAGGATGTTGCCAGAGATTTTGAAGTAGTTGCACAGTATGGTACATAATGCATGGGTGGACAAATTGTCAAATGCCGCCTTAATGTCGAGGAATACAATATCCAGTTACTCTTTGTTGCTTAAGGTACTTTCTATTCTGAACAGTGTGTCCAAGAGGTTGGTGATCGTGGAACGTCCAGGTAGTACACTATGGAGGTATGGAGGTTTGTGGCCGAACATGTGATGGGTGAGAGCAGGAAGTGTGGCTTTTTCCAAGATTTTGAGGAAAGTGTATCCTACGGAAATTGGTCTGTAGTCATCAGGCGATTTTGGGTTAGACTTTTTTGGAACGGGAGAAACATAATGTGTTCCAGATAGCAGGGTAAACTCCTGTTACAAGGACGGAATTGAATGCGTCAAGCAAGAGGTCAATGATATATACACTGCATAGTTTAATCATGAAAATATGGAATCCATTCGGGCCAGTGGTAGACTTGTTGGGAAGACTGTTGATGACCTCAGTAAGGCGTTCCTTTGTGATGGCTATTTTATCCAGTGATGTCTGGTTAGCTGGTGGATTAACCCGAATAAATGGGTTTGGGGCAGATAGGGGCTTAGTTGCGAGCGAGTTAGTCCATGCGAGGTGATGTCAGTGGTCATGGGGGACTGTTGGTTCTTGTTGGTAAAGATTCTTTTCCCAAGTTTCATTCTGTGTGCAATCCAGTCGTTCTGCGCCTTCCTCCGAATGCGTAGGAAGCGTGCTGATATTTTTTATAGAGATGATAGTCGGCTAGATCCCGTGTTCTTTGCCATTTCCTGTATAGTTTCTGTTTCATGATGAAGGCGAGTTTTGCGTCGCTGGTAAACCAGTTCTTGTTCCTGGGAGACAGGTGTACAGATTTGGAGGCCCGTTCACAGGCGATGTCTTTTAACAAGTTAGCTAAATTTGTAAGTGTTTGATCAGGATGGCTAGCAGCAATTTTTTTCCAGTCTGTAGGTTTTAGTCTTTGTAGGATGATTTGAGGTTGCATATATTTTAATGAGAAGATCTTCAGTTGGGATTCTTTATGGTCATGTTGTTCAAGTTGTCGGGGAGAGCATAGGCTTTCACTATCAAAGGAAATTTGGAGGTGATCTGATGCGATGTGGCAGCGGAAGAAGATAATTTGGAAAAAGCACAGTAGGACAGGAATTCACAGATTACGGTTAATTATTAGAAAATTTGATTCCATACTTCTCCCATCTAAACGTCTAGTCATTGGCAGTTAATCATAAGACGACATTGCATACCTATTCGTAGGTTTTGCACCAAAGCAGCTACGGCTATAAAGCGTCAGTGTATTGTTTCTGTAAATCGTGGTATTCTTTGGTTGGCTCCGTTTTACAGAATGAAAACTCGGATTTCCTTGGAAGTTGAGAAAAATATGCTGTCCTCGTCCGAGTCTAGTGTTTTGGGCTTTCAGCTTTATTAGCTTTTTTGCAGCATGCGAAGATGCTGCGAAATAAAGCCAATAAATGTTTCTCCTTTATATAGTTAGACTCAACAGTCTTGTCAGTAGTAAAAAAGGTAGCAGCCCAATCATAATGGGTGTTATTGTAGTCCATTCGCTCGAAAAGCGTTGAATGTATTTCTTAAGTGAGACGAATAATTCTTGGAAAGCTTTCAGAGAAGAAATTGAAAACAATTTTTGACACCGAAAACTTGGTGATCATCCGGAATTCACAACCCTCACTCAGCATTAAAGTGATAAATTTAAATAACAAATTCTACATATGTTTCCTTTACTTTCTGTCGTAATCCGACTCTCCCAAGCCATAGTGATTATTCGCCCATCGGAGTGCCAAGATTATTAAACCTACCTATAGACGGAACTTGAGTTTAAATTAAATGAGTTTAAATTTAAATTACTAAATTTAATACATCTTCTTGACATGAAACATTTCATTGGTTGTGACTATTTTCTTCAGTCATAATTCTGTACTTGATCCATACATTCCACCATTAATTTCACATACTGTTATGTAATCTATTTTCACTTCTTTTTTTTTTTTTTAATCGTCTATAATTTATTATTGATTCTACAGAATCATAATTTTTTTTTTTTTTCTAAGCCACTGCATTATTTTTGTTTATTCAAATGTTCAGATTTATCTTTATTTACTTTTTTTTTTTTTTTGTCCAACCTGAGCGTGCAACTGTTAATTTATTAAATCGAACAATGCTTTTTTTTTTCCCCATATATTTATTTAAAAACGGGATGAATTTTATATTATAACTTTACTTTGAATTGAGTGTGTATTTTTGAATTTATTTATATTTTATTGAGTCTATTTGATTTTTAGATGTAAACAGACCGTTTCTTCGTATTAATTAGTTCTTTTCCCATTTTAATTGCAATTTTCTAAATAAAATAAAATAATAGCAGGAAAAGCATTTTTCATAGATATGCTCAAGCTAATAGTGACAATACCTGAAGCTCTTGTGGGCAGCGCATTTGGTGGAATCGCTGTCCTCCCCAACCCGAGTGGAAAAGACGCGAGTTCGAGTCCCTTCGATCTCAGGTCTTTTCCACCCGGGATGGGGAGGTCATGCTGTGAGGAATTTTTATGGGCCTCTTTCACAATGTGGCTGAATTAGTCGGTCTCAGTCGGGGGTAGCGTGGTTTTTTCCGTCCAGCAAACAGAAAATCGACCACAGAACCCGCTCAAATTGCGCATAGTATACACGGAGCAATATGGCCTTAGTCGCTGATGCTCCTAAAACCCTACTACAGCAATAACATTTTTGACCTGTCTGTAAAGTTATCCTCTGGCATAATCAATTCCTCTTCTGCCTGATTTAAAAACTCACAATTTTTCTTTTGGGTGGACTTTGTAATAATCTTATTTCATTAATTATCTTTCGGGCAGGTAAATAAAGGTCGAGTGGATCGGGAGGTAAGATGACCAACATTTGCTTCTGAAAGCCATACTCGTTTAGTTTTTTATTATTTTTTTTTTTTAAGATAAAAGATGCGTTTACTGTAATGTGTTCTGGAGCTTTAATCTAATGCACACACAAAAAAAAACCGTATTGCATTAGGGTCACCCAGTAAATCTAATGCACACAAAAATTTATTTAATTAACAAGAATGTAATTTTTTCCCACTTATGTATTTTATCTCAGATAAAATAGCATGATCAAAATTGCCGAACTGTGTATATTAAAAATGCTAAATAATTTGCAGCTCTTCCTCTTAATTATTAATCAATCATCTTAAGATTGTGACTGTCCACAACTTCCACAGGGCTACCTCTGATCGAACTACCCGTTGCTGCCACAGAAAGTGCACAGTCCACTGTTTGCTGTTGCACTCATAAATCAGCTGTTAAAATGAATTATAATGAAGTCAAACTCTTTTGCTCTCGGCCATACAGAGTATAAATGGAAATTTATTTTTTTTGTAGCATTAATGCAAAGTTACATTCTGTAAATAATGCATTTAATGCAGTACAGCTGGGAAACACTTTTGTGACGGTTTACCTTGACACTTATATATTGCATTTATATATTTTTTTTTATTTGGATTTTTTTTTTTTTTTTTTTTTTTTTTTTTGTGAGCAGTCCCAGCCAACCTGTAGCAACTTCGCCGTGATTTATGTGCTGTATTATGACTGATAAAGGCCAATTGTGTTGTGTACTAGTGTCCCTTTTTTTTTTTTTGTCTCTGTCCAAGAAATTCAGACGACCCTGCCAGAGGCTACCCAAATAACTTTATATCAGGATAGAGATAAAGCAGCACATAAAAACCTCGGCTTCTAAGGTCCCACCAGGGGCCCTGCAGCCTGTATCCAGAACAACAACAGAACACTACATTATACAAATTGTACTACGCACACTTCTGGAATTTACAATCTTGTTTTTCTCCACAGGAGTATTAATGGCGCCCAGCATTATATCCACTGTGTTCTGTTAGATAATGTTGCTATCCTCCTGGATATAGCGTTCAGTTCAATTACATTCTGATATGTTTGTCAGAGTAACCAAGATCTCACCTGCCTCCCACAGTAAAGTTCAGCAAATGAATCCTGTTCTTTACTGTTGAGGTTGTTGTCCAGGAACAGAGGTTTTCCGCTGATATATTCTGATCCCAGCAATCTCTTAGGGGTTTGTAAGCACAACAGCTCTCCTCTTAAGCTTTAGGCAGGGAATCCAAATTAGGAACAGGAGCAATATCTCTCTCTTCTCTGGTCGTCTTTTTTTACGTATTAAATGGAATTCTTAACGTATTCATGCAAGTCGAAGGGGTTTTTTTTCAGTTAATTTGGCTTTATTTTGTTCCGATTTTGTAATTTCTGGACAATGCTTCGGTTGTAAGTGAAAACTTATAAATGAAAATTTAAACTGGGCATCTTTTCCGTAGGATGACACTCCAACATGAACCAAATGACTTGATATGGCAACAATACGGCTCTGTTAATTGGAAATGCATTTTTATAACACGCACTACAGATTAAATGCGTCACTTTTCGTTGTTATTAGCATCCTTATTTTAAGAGGAAGGCTGCAATTATTTTCAGGTTTTCATTTTAACACTTAAATTGATTTCTGAACATGAGAAGCCAGTTCCTCTCTGACAATATAAAGAATTTACGCCCTCGTGGGTAGCACAGTGGGTATAATCACCATCCTCCCCACATAATTCAGCGTCATTAGTGATTCAAACTCAGGTTTTTTTCACCTGAAAAACCTCAGTGAAAAAAACCCTAGTTTGAATAACGTCAATGACGCGAAGAATTTTTATGGGCTTTTACCACAACGCGACTGAGTTAGTCGCGTTGTGAAAAGGTTTTTCATCCAGAAAATCGACTACTGAACACATGCAATTCATAAACAATATACTGTATACGGCGCAATATGGCCTAAGTTGTCGATTCGCCGAAGGCTTAAATTCATAACGAAAACCCAGTCACTACCAATATTTCCCCTAAAACCAAACTGACGCTATCTGCTAGAAAACCAACTCCTGTTCCACGTGCTGTTGCAGTGAGAAACTGCCGTAAGTAAGTAGGCATCTACTTCGATCCGCTGTATACAAAATCCATTGGACACCTTTAGTATACGGTTCAGACAAAGATACAACACTTGACTAAAGAAAGCAGGTGATTTACAACCAAAATTAAATCTCGATGCATTTAACACTTCTTTCATGGCGTCGCAGCGTCTTAATAATGCCGTTTTCAGGGCTGGGTATACAGTATACATTGTACCAGGCGTTCCCCGCCAAATTCTGCCATCCCGCATAAATTACAATACCGTGCATGCAATATTTATTAAAATTTATAATATTATACAGAAAATGAGCTACAGCCATTCAAAAGTACGGAACAATGTCCGAAGTCCATCCGGCTCACTCTTACAAAGAGAAGAACAGCGGTCCACCCGCACATTTTGGCAGTCCAGAACTGAACACCGCAAGGAGCTACTGAGGAGAGGCCTGGATACATTGCCTGAACCATCAACGCGGTCATTTCTTTTTACCGATGACAATTATTTTCCTATACCGCACATCGCGTTTTCACAGCCTCTTTGCTCGAATCCCGGTGGCAAGTCCAGGGGAAAACTTCAGCAGCTCTTTGAACTTTAAATCCAAAGCGAGTTATTTTAACCTTCCAGTAACAAGGAATTTGTTTAAATTACTAAGTCATCCCATTTGCGCACAGAGAGTGAGTACTATTATTATTAAACATGACTAACTACAATGCATATATTACTCTGTAATTGAGCTCGACCTTTAATTCTACAAGCTACTTTGATTTTGAGCTATCGAGTCAAGGATAAATTCCTTGTTCAAAATGTCGGATTCTGGAAAGAGAGCAAGCACCTTCCATCAGCTGGCTTATTAGCCAGCATTGTCTCCCTCACCTCTACTTGTATCTGCCATTTCTTGGCAGATAAGCATTCGTTGTGATGGTCACTCACAAACGCTGAACTCGTCGACAATGAAACACAAGGAAATGTTCACAGATATACGTTTAATTAATCCTCGTCGTCGTATTTTCTTGGCGACCCACAGTGCAACGAATACACAGACAGAAGGTTCTGCTCTGGACAGTTCTTGCACGTTTCATTACGTCTTCGTTAAGTCCGTCCTCCTAATTAGTTGATTAGCCGTACGGTGACCACCGCTATCCCGAGCCTTCCGTCCACACTGATTATGTTTGGCCGGTGGCAGAGGGTGGGAAAAGCCAGTTTCTAATTAGGTTTAGCAAATTAGTATATGGTAGGTGGTAGTTAATTAGTGGGACTGCATAGAGTGTGTGTGTGTTCTCGTGCCTGCGACCCGCATTTTAAATTAAAATTCGCCGCTCTTCGGTCCGTTAAAATGAACTAATTGCACTCAATGTGCAATTCCAGCGCTTAGAAATGGTTCATTACGGACAACACAAGTTATGGAACTATTGAGGATTTCTCGCCATTTATTACCCTTTCAGTTCTCCTTCGTCAATAAACGGAGCTAAAAGATTACCACTAGTAATCGCATGACAGTGATTAAAAAAATTACTTTCCTTTACAAGAAGCCTATGGAGGCCATATTCGCTAATATAGATGTGTTCCATCAGATTATTGATAAGCGACTTTGGAATGCAAATGAATGTGTGTATTGAATTTCGCTTCTTTCCTCTTCTTATATTTGTAATTAAGCCATCAATCTCTTCAGATTCTAATAGCATATTTTTAAAGTTCAGTTAGATTTGTCTAGCACAGCAATTTATCTTCTAAACCAACCAATGATGTATTTAAAAGATGTACTTTTAAGTGGAATAAATTTGCTGGCATAGTTCTTCCACCTTTTAGGGGAGATACATAAATTTTGGTTTAATAGCGCCGGAGCACCTCCGCGGCCGAGAGTATTGGGATATCTCTCTCTAAGAATACTGTACCAGAAGTCTCCCGTGCATGCATATTGGCTCAGACATACCAATTTGGTGGGTCTGCTTGTACAACAGCAGTGCGTTAGAAGATGTATTGATCGTGGATCGGAACTTACAGATTTAACATGAGGGTGGTTGGATGCCACATCAGTAACTGCGAGCAACGACAACCTCTGAATCTTCAAAATCCACTGTGTGGAGAGAATCAGTAAATGGTGGAAAACTATAGTGGATAACAAGAAAAAGAAAAGTTACGGACAGCCTCAAACTCACGAAAGGCGAGTTTGAGGTTGTATCGTTCCCAACATTCTTAGACTCTGGGAGAAGGTGCTACGCGAGAATTAATCTTGCTACATAAATCTTTGTTCCGATGGACTTGGCGTGATGTATGGAGCTATTTCGTATGGACCATTGGTAGTAGTGCTTGAAACCATTAAGTCTATAAAACTACGGCAGTATTTTTATAGACTTAATGGAAAAGGGTCATACCAGTATCAGTCGGTGACTGAAAATTCATCATTAAGGAGAAGTTTTCCTAATCCTTAAACACATACCAGGTTTTTCTGTTATGAATTCCCCTAATTTCACAACCATTTTACGTTATCTGAGAATCCACGAAGAGGCTGTTCTGGCTATCCTCCTAATTTGTTTCCTGTTATATTGATTTTTTACGTTCGTTTAATTTTTATTTTCTATTAAAAATTGTATTTGCGTTTTACTACATTCTTCTTGGAACAGTGATGTGAAAGCTGCTTTCATGTAGTCAAGGCGTGGTATTTTTCCATTAACCGGGTCAATAATTTGGGTCGCTTTATGGATTCGAAATTTTTACGGTTCTTGAATACTGTTTAATTTACATAAATTTCTTTATGCGTCTCTTTTGAAATATCTGTGAAAGTGTATTTAGATAGCTGTGATTACAAGTCGTATTGAAATGGGAATAAAATAACTCGTTTTAGTATGGACTGCAGAAGCTTCAACCTTTTAGGAGGTTGCTGCTGATGATGTAATCGCAGTATTCAGTCCCTTCAATTGATATTCGGTTAGTCCTGTTTAAACTTCCCCACATGCGAGGATAATTTTTGGAGAAAAGATAAGTTTTCCCCTGAATTGATTCCCACCGCCTTCAAATTTGAAGCCCTTTCCAGTCCTGCGTCTGAGGACAGAGAAGAAGAAAAAAAATGTACGCAGAGATCGAACGTCCTAGCGGCTTTGTAGAAAGTATTTAAGTTAGTTTTAAACAAAAAAATTGTTAATTGTAGTTCCCATCGCTACTCAACAGAAAGTCCTCGTTTCGATGTGTTTTTATTTCCGTGGGTTGCAACATGCTGTGTATACTTGCCAAATCTTAAAGTCGACGAAGCATAGAATTTTATGACATGCGTTATATATGCTTTTGTCACTTACTAAATCCTCAAATGCTAAATTATTGCTTGTCTACTCGCTTTAATGCGTGCGTGTAGGATTTTACCAGGTTTCTCATTCAGATCGTCTCTTGTCTGTCGAATAAAGAAATTCTGCCACTCCAAATATCGCTGTGAAAAGTGTCAAGGATTCATGATTATGCGTTTCATCGCTGCTTCTCTGAATTCCACACTTAAAAACGCCGAACACTTTAATACGGAACCTCCACTTTTCTTCGCTTAATACCGAATATTCAAAAGAAACGTTAAAATTATTGTATACTGATAACGAATGTCCGCGTTCATTCCT
Source organism: Mastigoproctus giganteus (assembly GCF_048544385.1). NCBI lineage: Eukaryota > Metazoa > Arthropoda > Arachnida > Uropygi > Thelyphonidae > Mastigoproctus > Mastigoproctus giganteus. The sequence goes on from NC_143580.1 coordinate 138,848,865, forward strand.
TGAATGATTTATTTTTGTAATATCAGCACTTGTTGCAAGTACTGAGGACAGAAACGTTCCACAAGTCCCGTTGTTTCTTCCATTTTTAGGGGAATTTAATACTCGCGTCGCCAACATATTTACATAGGTCTAAACTGTCAAGGGAATTTACTCTTTTAGGGGAGTTTGCATCTGCCCATAACAACGCTTCATGTTATACAGAAATTATATTTGAACGATAACGTCCACAAGTTGGAGTAGCAGATCAGATCTGCCCCCTCCTCACACACACACCTGTAGGATGATCGTGGATTGTTCCTTGATTAGATTGCGACCAAAACCGCCTCCCAGACTAGCTTTTGTGCTGCAAATGAGCGACTGGAAGTTGACAGCTTAAATAAATTCAAGGCCGAACTGGACAAACTTCTGGAGTGAATGGATTTGAAACGGGAAGGCTTTTTGGCTGGCGCTATATAAGCTTGCATCATATGCCTCTACTAATGCTAATTTAGTACATAAATTCAGTTTATTGTAGGTAGTAAATTCATGTTTTATTGAAAGTATTTTAAAAATAACTCATTTAGAATATTTCGTTATTGGTCGTTCTATTAAGTTAGTGAAATTTCAGTAACCCTTTCAATGAAGACAGACAATTTTGATATTTTTGGAATCAAAAGATCAATTTCGTTTATAATCTGCAAATTTTGCTCCACAGTTTTTTGACTAGTGTATGAATTCGGTCTCCGAACGTCTTGATCACGTAGTTCGGCTTAACCTTCAGCAATTATTAATATCATTGATGGAAATTTAATGAATTGCTTAAGAATGACACAATTTATACTAAATAAAGCGAAGAAACACTCAATTTTTTTATTTATTTTCATCAATATAGACCTACATCCCCGAAAAAAACATGGAGTTCACTAAAAGTTATTGCACACGTTGAACCAAATCTTCGATAGCAGACGTTCACTTCCAGCCGTATTTACTGAAAGAAATAAAACAGTTTGAGTAACAGTATTTCACAAAGTCTCCCCACCCCCAAAGTTCTTGTAAAGAATTAAGGCAGTGATGTGTTTCGTTTGGACCATGAACTGGAACGTTATACATTTTAGCATAGGCATTTGATGCAAGAAAGCAAGCTTATGCAGCATCAGCCAAAAAAAAAAAAATAAATTAAAAAAAAGAAATTTCCACTTCACCCCTCTGTTCGTTCGAAATACCTGTCCAGCTGAGCCTTAAACTTATTTAGGCTATCAACTTCCACGACAAGGGATGGAAGTCTGTTCCACCAACCAACCACACGCTGGCTAAACGCAAATTTCCGCACGTCTATCCTACATCTGTCTTTCCTCAATTTAAATTATGCTCTCCCAGGTGATTATTCTGAGCAAGAGGAAAAATCCCATCAGCATTGAGCATGCTCAAACCATTCAAGGCTTATACACCTCTATCAGATCACTTCGCTGGTGCCTCTCCAGACACTAATTTGCAAAACTTAAGCCTTTCTTCGTAAGAGCACCCCTTTGTTCCATTCACTAATCTTGTTGCCCTTCTCTGTACTGGTTCCAGCAGCTTTATATCCTTCTTGAAATGAGGCCGCCAGGCCTCTATACAATACTCTAGGTGTGGCCTGACCATTGCCTTATACAAGGGAATAATCAACTCTTTATCCCTGCTTGAAAAATTCCTATATATCATTGACAATACACCATGAGCTACTCTTGCAGCCCGTCTGCACTGTTCAAAGAACTTCATATCTGCCTGCACAATTACCCTCAGGTCCTTTTCATTCTCTACCGCTGTTAGTGTGGTACCGCAGAGTTGATACGTTGCTCTGGGGTTACTGCTTCCCATATGTAATACTTTACATTTGTCAATGTTAAACTTCATTTGCCACCTCTCAGTCCATCTTTTCCAGATCCTGTTGCAGCAGCATAGTGTCAGTAGTGTCCTTGACAACCCTGCCAACCTTCGTATCGTCTGCAAACTTGGATATTAAGCTTGATATACCATCATCAATATCATTTATAAATACAGAAAACAATAATGGACCCAATACTGAACCCTGAGGGACTCCACTAATAACATTAATCCACGATGCGCAGTGTCCATTGATTACCAATCTGTCTTCTCCCCCTCAACCACCCCTTTATTCATAGCAGCAATTTGCCTCCAATGCCACACTGCTCCAATTTGTGCAGCAGTCTTCCATGTGCAACAGTATCAAAAGCCTTTCTAAGATCCAAGTATATAATATCAAAGTTAATCCCTGCATCCAGTTCTTTTGTGACTGCATCATAGTATCCAATCAAATTGGTCAGGCATGACTTTCCCTTAACAAAACCATGCTGTGTTTGAGCTATAACTGAAGTCTTCTCTAGATGATCATTTTAGTATCAAACTGTTGTTATATTTGTCGGTTAATCACTAATGATTGCTGTTCACTCTTTCGTATGGGGAGGGGAGGGGGGAAGTGGATTATTCTCTTAGATCTCCGTTTTGCTACCGGTAATCCACCATCTTCACTGTTACAAAAATTGTGCGGCTTCTCCCGAAAATGTTCTGAAATTGATGACTATCAGTTTTAAATACCGTATTGCCCTTCGTGACATTGGCGCAGCAATGAATTTTTCGCTCATTCGTTTAAGCAATATCCGCTTCTTGGAATATCTAATTTCCATAGTTTTGTTTTGGTCAAGATGTAAACATATTTGGGCGACAAGCGCAACGGAGAAAATGCAAGGTCACGTGAAGGAAGAGCAGAGGGTAATAAATCGTGCCAGCCAGAGTTCTTCGACACGCTCACTAAACGTACACAGATTTCCATTGCTTTGCTACGGGAAAGCAATTTTTTTGCTTCAACTGACTACGGGCGTGAATATAGAATTCTAAGGTGGGCCAGTAACGGAGGACAACCACCAATGAAACGTTGGGTATAAGACTAGTTTTGCTACAAAGATGTGGAGCAAGTACTGGCTACTGGATAGATGGGCGCGCGCCATCTATTGACAACACGAGACAACGCAGCACCGAGACCTTACATTGGCGTTCAATAACCGGAACGGTCTTAGTCGATGACAAAACAATTTCAAAACTGAAAAGTAGATTAGGCATCAACCCTGCTAAATGTTCTAAATGATAGCAACTACAGAACGCGAATAAACTTCGTTTTTAGTAACGTACATATAATCGGTGACAGTATATGTACAATTCGTTACTTTTTATTGATAGTCGATTAAATCCAGTTGATACTGCTTCGTTCTAGGTTTACCAAGGAAGAAAAATGAAAAACAAATGGTAAAGATAAAAACGAAAGTATAATAAAAAGAGAAGAAATCGGCAACTTGTTTCTTCCTTCAACCTACGGTTTGTGCAACTTTTGATGTAGCAATTCAAAACTTAATAGAAATTGAAACAAATTTCTAGTCGGAACTCCACCTAGCGAAAGCTTCATACACTTGCCTCCTATGCTTAAGAAAATTTATTTTCTATGGAGAGATCTATGTTTAGAACTTCGTCGTAACTGATATGGCAGCAATGTATAGTTATGTATAATAAATAGTCAACAATGAGCTTACTAAGTCAAACTTGCAGCACGAGTACCAGTGGTCACGTATTGTACATCAGAAAGCCCCACCAAATCACAGCTGATGACTTCTTCTGGCTTTGTGTGAAAATAAACAAACAACTCTCCTACAAGAGGTCATTCTGAGAGCTGTAGGAATAGCCTCAGTGCAGTATTATTTTCATCCTATTTGTGCTTGTTTGTTGTTCAATTGTATTTGAATTAGTGTAATAAATGGGTCAGAATACTCGCGGCGGTGGGACACACACACATTGCCGAACACCGAAGCTAATGAAAGACAGTTAATATATCTACAGAAAACTTGTTCTCTGATATAATTTCAGAGTTTAAGTTTACAGAAGGAAATAATTTTATCGTAAAACTACATTAATAATTATACAAACTATTGCCTAATTATTATATATATAGTAACCAAGTTATTTCTGAAATTCAAAGGGCAATATACGTCCATCAACGTTATGCTTGTACGTAGATTAGTAAGAAGCTTTGTAAAAAATGGGAAATTCTGTTCCGAGTGGCTTATAAAAGAATGGAACTTGAGCAGCGGAATTCGTAGTTCTTTTGGCGCACTCTTGTCCGCTGATATCAAAACGAAACACAGCTGACCTGTATGAGAGACCAAAAAGTCTCTTCTCAGTTCAATCCTTTGTGACGCTAACAGGCAGACTAGAAGCACTGCTATTAAAACACAAGATCGACCCCTTGCCCCCGATGCAGAAAGAAATTTGCCCACGTTAGCCGACCTGTAAATGAATTATATACCGTTTCACTTTAAGCAAAATAATCAAGTAGTTATGGCCTTCGACCCACAATGTACGGAAATTCATCGTAAAACTTGATTGACTGATCACAGATCACGTTTCGACCGAATCTGCTTCATCTGTACAATAGTACCGTTGGTATGCATAATTGTCCGAAAAAAATGAATCCAAAATAACCGCTGCCAAACCATTACATGATGTGAAGGTAACAATTCTCACATCTTTCATTAACTGGACTGTAAATGTTCTTAAAAAAAGAATTGGCAATACAATTTCGTTACTATTTTCCGTGAATGTACAGAGATGACAATGACAGCAAATGCCACTGTACTTTAATGTGGAGTACCGGACAAGAATTGAGCTTTACCCCCCCCCCCATATACAAAGTTACGTATTACGAGTATTTAAAAGGACCGTCTCTACAATCAAATCAAAAGATCGCGCAACCAAAACAGGTATCATAAATAAGAAGGGGGTATCAAAATGTTCATACTCTTACCTAGAAATAAGTAGCCCTAGAAAGGTGAAACTTCAGTAACTTTAATCCTTTTCTATGTACTCTCCATGTATAGTAAACATTTCTCACATATATGGATCAGTTGTTTGTTTAATGCCTTGATCATAGAAGTCCGCACTTTTTGCCTGAAACCACGATTCCACTCCATTGACTTCGAGAAGGATCAAAGCGGAATCCGTCCACGGAATTGTTTCATTTCTCGAAATACGTCTGACTGTGCTAGGTCAGGAGAATGTTGAGAAAATTTTCAACATCCACATTACACAAATCCAACAGTTAGTAGAACATTGCATTCGACATTGCTTCTGCAAAGGCGCCAGCAATCTTGGAACCCATCGTGCGGAGAACTTAGACATGTGCAGATGGTCATGTAAAATGCTGTGGGCAGACCCGTAATTCCCACTGCATTTGCAATGAAATATCATACGTCTGTCATTCAGCACCAGCTGTTCAAACTCGCAACCGTCTCACTCTCTGTGGATGTTGGCCTTCCTTCTCTTGGCTCGTCAAAGACACTTGTACGACCGCACTGGAACTCCGTTTCCACTTTTTTACAGTGTCATAGGATGGACAATTCTGCCCATACACAGTTCATTTCTTCGTCAAGAAATGAGCTTTCCTGCCTTGCAAATGCAGGAACTTGATCACTGCTCGATACTCCACTTGAGGTGTCCTTCTTCAGATTCCGGGCTCCACCTCTAGTGTACGATCACCTACAGGAATGAAATTTCACATGTTAGTTATTGAATATGCAGATAACTTATATCAAAAACGACACTTTCCCACTGATGTTTTATCTAGGTCACGGCACGAACTATTTGATATCCCTTCGTATTTTCCGAGATCAGCTTTCTTCGCCTGCTCATGACTTAATTAATCGAATTAGAGCCGTTTTTTTTCCAAAGAGAAAACGGAGTATTATTTGTAGCCACGGAATTTGACGTCTTACAATAAAACAATTTACATTAATATAGGTCCAAATTAAAATATTTTTACTCCAAGTTACTTTCAGCAACTTATTACAATTCCAAATATTGAAAATAAAACTGAACTCAATAACTGTGCCATGAGGAAACAGGGAGCCTGTGGATTCAAGCCAACTCAGTATTATAATAGAATACTTAAGGGAATAAGCCTATTATTGTTTTTGTAAACAATTGTTATGAAGTTATGTATAATAAATATCTAAACATAAGATGAAATGGATACTAGAGCTATCAAGAATAAATTCCCTATTTAAGTCACTATAAATGCTCTCGCATTAAAACAATGATTAAATTTGACCAAGTGTTAACTGGCATCAATTAAAAAAATAACCTTAAAGCGCACGACCCATCAAAGCTCTTCTTACTTATGTCGCTTTGTATGGACAAACAAATAATCCAATGAGACTCACAGAAGAAACCGCATGGAATGCATTTTCCTTCTCTAGTTCTACCACAGGCTTCTCTAGCAGGTGAAAGAGAAGCCTATGGTAGTTAAAAACTAATCTGCATTCAAGTCACAAAGGAGAATAAGCAAGATAAGGCAGATTATTAGAAATCTTCGGCAAAGGATGCAAAGAAAAACAGCAAAGATGTCTTTTTTATGTAAATACTAGACGGAAGGGAATGAATCATTGTTCCACTTGATATCAATGGTTGATTCTTTGATGATTAAAAAACTAACAGGAAGCTAAATAATTGTGATAACAGAGGAAAGTAGAAGAAAAATTACTGAAGCTAAGTGTGAAGTAGCACCTGGGGTGGATCGAATCCATCCAATTATATTAAGAGAGGCAGAAAAGGAGGTAAGCAAACCCTTAGCCATAATTATGAAAATGTCTCTGGATTCAAGCGGAAGGTCCCTGTGGACTGGAGATGTACAAATGTATCGACAAAAAAGGATCCACGTATGACCTGACTAATTACAGACCTTAACTCGTATTCCGTGGAAAATAAGTCTCTGGATAAAGACGTAATTGCAGGACCATCTAGAGAGGAGTGCAGTTATACTGCTCTTCGTAAATTAATGTTAGTGGTGGAGTCCCAAGTGTGCAATGCTGGGCCCATTGTTTTCTATATTTATTAATAAAGGCATATCAAGCTTAATGATTAACTATTCAGATGATAAGGTTGACAAGGTGCTTAATAATCAAGGTATACTAGTGCCATAAGGTCTATGCAAATTAGGAAAATGGCTAACAACTAGCAATTAATCTTAACATTGACAAGTGCAAATACTGCATGTGAGTAGCAGTAATCCCGGATTATCGACCCAACTGTTTAGTACTATACTCAGGGGAGTATAAAATGAAATTATAGGTAGTTGTTGTACAGTCAGATATGGAATTTTGAGAAGCGCAGATTGACTGCCAGGACAGCTCGTGAGGTTTTGTCAATAATATACAGAAATTTTGCTAGCAGGAATAAGGAAGTAATTATCCATTATATAAGGCAATGATCACATTGAGTACTGCATATAGGACTGGAGGCCTCATATTAGGACAAATGTGGATCTGCTGGATTGCAGTGTCTGCATACTAAGCACCTGCGAGATTATCCGATTCAGGTGTTTAATGCTTTTAACGGAATTGAGCAAACTTAATTGCCAATGGCATTTTTTTGATCAGACTGCACATGTGAGGTGGCATAAATTCGAATGATTTCAGAATGATGGTTGCAGAACTAATTGTTGTGGAAGTGGGTACTTTGAATAAATTCAAATGTAGAAACTATTAGAGGGGACGGACAGGTGAGAACGCGATTATTTTTTTTCTTCTGTCAATGCTGTCTAAGCTTGCCTTCTTGCATCATTTGCCACTAATAATATTAACTTGTTAAACTTTTTTCGTTTGGCAACTATTTTATGTTACCATACACCTTTAAGGTTTGGTGAACTACAGAGTTATTTCGCGTAACTGAATTTACCTCTATAGGTTTTTTCTTGTTACTGTAAACGTAGGCAGACATACTCACCTAGCATAAACTGCTTTCTCTTTCACAATCTCAATATTCACAGGCACAAATTTCGGAACTGGAATCCGGACAGGTTTGTAGGACGGAACATAAATTGGTTTAGGAATATGCATTGCAACTGGCACCGGCACGAACTTCGGGACTGGAATTTCTTTTGGACTAGGAACCAGAACTGGTTTAGGAAGCTTCATTTCTTTAGGAACCAAGTACGGCTTTAGAACAGTCACTCTCTCTGGAACAGTAACTATTTTAGGAATTGGTACCACTTTAGGGATGAACTTCACCTGCTCTACGATCTGAGGAACGGGAATCGGCTTAGCAACTGGCACTGGTCTTCCAACTGGAACTATTTTAGGTACAGGGATATGCTTTGGCACTAAAACAGGCCTAGGGATTGTTATTAGTTTTGGTTGCTCTCTGATGATAATCTTAACAGGACGAGTATGCCACGGGTCAGCTACAGAAAAGGTGGTTTGGAATAGCGCTAGAGTCAAATATATATAGATAGCAGCCATAATTTACCTGTAGACAATAGTTTAGTTTTAGATTTCTTATAAACAAAGAAAATTCATGTTTATTGATTAAAATATATTCAAAATGTTTAAATTAAGATTTACTTTTAAGGCATAATTTTAATTTAATATAAACGTTCATTAGTTACATGTTAATCCTGTAGACGAGGGGGGCCTAATTGTTACAAACATGGTGGCGCTACACCTGACGTGTCAGTTTCCTTTTAAATTTCTGGAAAAAGAAATATGGGCTTTGAGTTCTGCTTTATGTATGATAATAAAGCATCTTTTCTTGAAGAGCATTTCGTCAGAACAAAGTGAGCAGACACTGTTCTGAGCTTGGATTGTAATACATCCAAGTAATGTGTAATGCTAGAGAGTAAGGAAGACCGTGTGCAACCCTTTAAGAAAGGTCCAAAACTAAAAACATGCAGCATTTAAAAAAAATAATAATAAAAAAAAGTTTCTTGGCTATAGATGAAATACGATTTCTCTGATGTAGACATTGCAAGGTTTGAGAACCTTTCGTATAGATTCTTGCTTCTACGTGCTCATCGACAGAATCCATTATCTGTCAGTGTAATGTTTGACTCTTGAATAGTACACTTATTTGTCCGCCGCCAGGTGACGGTGAATTGTCTCAGCATAAATTCGACTCGGCTCTCTGATGCGTTATGTAATCCTGTTAGAGACTACATAATATCGAGGCCAATGCTCTAAAATCAGTCTTATCTGTTATAATCACTCTTAAAATCAGCTGATAAATTAAGCGATTCTGGTTTGTTTTTGACTGTAGCCGAGTTGGTATAATGAATCTTCGCCTTTGTTGCTTCGGCGCAAATTCAGAACTAAGCAACACTTCCTGCTGTGTAGCTGTACAGACATCAATTTTATTTTAGGACTACTTAAAACAAGATTTCAGAAGTCATGTTATACGATTTAAAAAATTCCATCGATTTTTAAAGCGGTAAAAGTTGCTAGAGATCAGATGGCTTTCTCAAATATATGCAGCCACTGCTTTTTGGCTTATAACACCAGAAATATCCGTTTAAACGTACTATGTCCGAAACGGTATGAGCTAATTTGCATACTGACAGGAGCGCGAGTGCAGTAGCACATGCTCTTTAATGGCCTGGGGTTCAAGTCCGTGACTGCTAAATACGATTACCATTTGTATTAATTGATTGATTTGTTGTAAACTCCACTGACCTGGTGGTCGTGCTGGAGTATAAACAAAAACATTTTACTAAACGGGGAAATATCGAGAATAACTGAATTAACCAGACTCCCAAGGTCGGGCTACTATAGAAAATTTCAAGTAGGAATTGATATTCGTGACCAAGTTCTTTGGAAGCTCATTTCTCCATATTTTAGGAAATATCCGTACAGTAACATTCAATGCTGCATATTTATTTAGTTCGCTACTAAAGAATCAGAGTTACTCGTTTCACATTCTTCAAAAATAGATACTGTGAAAGAGAAACTAAACCGTAAAAATAAGGTAGCTCCTTCAAAAAGATCATAGAAAATGCTCACTTCATTTTTTCTTTACTCTGTGATGTGCTTCCCGCAGCTGATACAAATGAAAATAAATCAGTCACTTGTTTTATAAAGCAGTGGCTGCAGAAATTTCATTTGAAAGATAATTAACACGTCGAATCATAAAAATACAATTTCCTATTTAAAAAAAAAAAAAAATCATTTGAATATAACACTCACCACCTATTACAAAACGCTAATATCACCAATTTCTCGCTTTGCCTTTCTTTTATAATACACTGCTATGACGTTTCTTAACATTTCCTGATTTCCTATTGGATGCCTATTTTTCCGCATAATTCAAAACCGCAACATAACACGTTGAGTAAACTTGCAATATTTGCATTCAGCTTCAAATGTTCATCAACACGTACATACGCAATTATCTTCACAAATGAACGTTCTCTAACTCCCAATCCATCAAGGTGATTGTCACGCTGTACCGAACCTGATACTGTGGCGCTGCTTCACTCAGTGACGTAACAAGTCTAGCCACTGTGAAATAACTTAATGCGTGTTCGTTATGTTTACTGATTTCATTGTGCTTTACGTCAATTTAGGAAAAATAAATTCCACTTTATGAAATAATCGCAAATTGTGCTTATGACGATTTTTGCAAATCGGCCCTAGATAGTCGACCAGAAAGAACTTGCGTAGCATTCTAAGAAACATCTGGATCAGCTATAGGCGGGTTATGGACTGTCCTCTTCTCTCTCTTTAGAGAGAGAAGAGGACAGTCCAGAAATCCTCTCGACTATAGTGTATAATCTTGCTACCTCCATTATGCATGTTGTGAGTCATTGGAATCAAATTAAGTAGTATGTAGCTGGGAGGGAATTTCACTGCCGAAGAAGCGTAACTTTAAGGGAATTGATGTACATTATGTACAAATTCCATCAGCTCATACAACATGCCCCCCCCCCCATTTCTTTTTATATTTTATCTACATTACTGTATCCTAAACAGTTAAACTAATGGAACAAACTTGTATGCAAAAAGAACTAAATGCCCTCGTGGGTAACACAGTTAATAGAATCGCCGTTCTCCCCACACCGGATGGAAAAGACCTGAGTTCGAGTACCATCGATGAGAACGGGGAGTGGAGAATTTTTATGGGCCTTTTTCACAACATGACTGAGTTAGTCGGTTTCAGGCGAGAGTAGCGCCCTTTTTCTCCCGGAAACTCGGATTTTTCGTCCAGCAAAAGGAAAATTGGCCACAGAACACACGCAATTTACAGACATATCATATACGGAACAATATGGCCTTAGTTATTATTATTATTATTGACGTCTTTTTATTTCCACATCAGTGAGTATTAGCATTAGCATTAGCATTAGCATTAGTAGAGGCATTTGATGCAAGAAAGCAAGCTTATGCAGCATCAGCCAAAAAAAAAAAAAAAAAAAAACCACTTCCACTTCACCCCTCTGTTCGTTCAAAATACCTGTCCAGCTGAGCCTTAAACTTATTTAGGCTATCAACTTCCACGACAAGGGTTCCACGGAGTACCCCGGAACCGCCTGGTTCGGCTAGAAGAGTGTACATTATAAATATTCAATGCGATTACATTGATTGAATTAAAAGAAAGGAAAACAAGTTGTATTTACAAGTAAGCTAACATAGACACTGAAGTTTCAAAAGTGTGAAAGTGGTACAGTCAATAGTTCTAATTTATACGCTTCTTTGCGGGTGTCTTGTCTGTAGCGCTTCGAGCTGCAGAAAGCTGAGGCATTAATTCTCAGGGAGTTATATGGTCCGAACGTATTCGCCGGAAACACTGATTCTAGGTATTGCAGGTTTTGTAGTGAAGATCTAAGACAGGGTGTTGCACTGCACCGGGTTCGTTCGGTTGTCCGAGGGTTTCTCGTCACTTCCCAGATGTCAGGTGAAAAATTGACAATGTATCTAAAGCCTAATCGCATATATAGTGGAGGACAAAAAAAAAAACTGCATCGCTTTAAAAAAAGTAACATTTGTAGTGACACGTATAAGATATTGTTTGATTACAGTCATTTTGTTTGTCACAAAGCAAGGGTATTGCGTCAGATAACGCTTGCATCAGACAGTAATTTCAAGGTATTGCATCAGACAGTAATTTCAAGGTATTGCATCAGCCGTTTCTATAAATACGGCGTTGAAAGGATATACACACTCATTAGTATCCTGTTTTGCGGAAATGTAACATGGCTCTATATATTCAGTTGACACTAAGAAAAAAAAAAGTGTAGCTGTTGCTCTGTCCCAGGAAGGACTTTCTAAGCATGCTATCGTTGATAAAATAGGCTGCCACCAGTCAACCGTATCCCGGGTGCTGAAATTAAAGCGTGAAACCGGTAATGTAAAGAGAAGACCTGGTTCAGGCCGTAAGAGAGTGACTATGCCTTCCCAAGATCAATATTTGAAACGGCTAAGCCTTCATAACCGCCATGCTAGTGTTCATGATCTAAAACTGGACTTTGAGATGGCCTCTGGTGCTGAAAGAAGTGCACGAACTGTCCAAAGACGGCTTTCGGAAAGCGGTCTGCATGCCTATCGGCCCAAGAAGAAGCCTTTGTTGACCCAACAAATGAAGAAGAAGCAATTTGCTTGGGCTAAAACGCATGTTTCATGGACAAAAGAGCAATGGGACACCGCCATCTTTTCTGACGAATCGAAATTCAACCTGCATGGCTCGGATGGGAAGCGATATGTCAGAAGAACGAAAATCGGAGACATACCATCCTCAGTGCACATCCCCAGACCATCTGACCAGATGATCCGGTCAGATGGTCTGGGGATGCATAACAAGCAAAGGGGTGGGGCGAATTAAGTTATTAACGGAACGGTGAATGCAGAAACCTATACTGCTATCTTGGAGGAGTGCCTGAAACCCGTTATTAGGGATCACCACACAGACGTTGTTCAAAACTACATTTTTCTACAGGACTCAGCACCTTGCCACACAGCAAAATTTGTAAGTTTTATACTATTTAGATTTAATGATGAGTTTGTCTTCTTGTCTCAGAGGGCTTAAAACATTTACACCAATGTTTTCCCTCGTTTTTCTCCGTTAAGGTTCAGTCATACCCCAGAAATGCTGGCATTACAGTGTTGGACTGGTCCGGCAACAGTGCAGATTTGAACCCTATTGAAAATTTCTGGTACATAATGTCATCTAAAATTGCTCAGAAGAAGCCAGCAAGTAAGATTCAGCTGCAGGAGAGCATTGTAAGGGTGGGTACCACGAAATTGAGCAACCGTATATCCAGAAGTTGATTAACTCTATGCCGGATCGTTGCAAGGCATAGATTGCCGCTCGAGGAGTAACAACAAAATGTTGAGGACTTATTTTGCTAATTTACAGTACATAATACTATTACGTTAACTTGTCGTTTTAGTTTGTACACATAAATGCAATAAAATGTATGTTTGGTTGTCATGATTGCCATTTGCATGATTTCTCATATTTCCATTACTTACGCATTTTACCCTTTGGGAAGATATTTATGGCCATTAAGTTTATCAGGTGGAGTCTTCTTATTGGATTTCATTCACAGAGATATATATATCCTATTTAACAAATGCATTTGGATCATTTCTGCAACCCACAACGCAGCAAAACACATTATTTGCAAAATTCACAAGTGATGCAGTTTTTTTGTCCGCCACTATATCTTAGTGGTATTCGTTTGTACCATTGTCAAGCCAACTTTTTCACTTTTTAGCCAATATTTTTGGCAGAATCTCAATTACCAGTTTCCTTAACCATCAGTCATCTCATTTCTCCTAATTATTTGCTCCGCTTACTTCAGCTTTAATAGATTAGGTGTGTTAAGCGCCCAAGTAACTAAAACTGTGAGGCGTGTATTATACAGTATTATATCTGTGTACAGCGAATGTTTCTTCGGTTTGCTGTACGCTGTATGAAAAACCAGAGTGTCCAGGAAAAACTAACGCCGCATCCGACTGACTCAACCGTGATGTGAAATTAATGCTTCAAATGTGGTAGCTGCGTATATATCCACTCCAATAATCTTCAGCAAGTGCCTCCTGACCTGGCATCTCCTTTCTGTTCCTTTAGCCCATAATATGCTGACAAATTCACTTTTGCCTCTATGAAAAAAATTTAATTAAATTAACTTTTCCTAAAAGTTAAATCATATTCCTTTGTCATTTAAATGTTCACAATTCCAGGTGGCTTCAGTTTTCTAGTTGTACGCACCCAGTTAACAGAAGCGCTAAGACTTCTGCTGTTACTAATAACCTTGCATAACTTGTTCATTTACATAGTAAAATACTAGACAAAGGTAACTGCACACCTAACACCCTTATACAGTTCTTCAAACACGGTTCTTCAGAGCAGACAGTTAATATTTTCTGTCCTCTAGGTACCTCAGGTGACGCTAGTTTTGGAAATAAATACTGATAAGGATGTCATTACAAGAATGCACAATGGTTGATCAGGATTTCTATCCTCTCTTTCTTGGCTGTGCTGCTCTTTTAAATAATATTATCCTAACTGTTGCTCAGATTGTGCGTTATTAAAATTATTCTTGTAAGAATGAAATCCTTTATTCTAGTATCTCATTCTTAATTCCTTGTATTATTCATGAAAATCGTAAGTGTTCCCTCCATAAAAGCTAATGATCTCTTCATAAATGCCACGATTATTTATTAGGTTTTCTATAAGTTGAAAACTTAAGAAGTCATTTCCGGTGGTGAGTTGACCATGCCATGTCAGGAACAAACATAACATTATGTTATGTTTGTTCCTGAGCAACGCGACGCTGTCACCCCTCTCGCTAGTGGACGAACCCACCGCTTGGTAGGTACACTGTATCACTGCATTCACGTAGACGGTAATTCGATGTCAGTATGGATAATTGACGGAATTAATCAGTCGATTATCCATACTGACTACGTCGAATCTACGTCGTGAGTTAATCGACTTTGAAAGAGGGATGATAGTGAGTGCCCGACGCTTGGATCACTCTATCGCGGAGTTGGTACAGAAATTGCCTCAATTGGTACAGAAAATATCCCCGTTCGACAGTATCAAGAGTGTATCGGGAATACGCTATTTCCGGAATAACATCTCATCTTGGACAACGCTGCGCGCGGAGAAAGGTGGTGGATGAACGTGGCTGTCAACGTCTGTCTCGCACTGTTTCAGCCAACCGGAGATAATAAGGTATAAGGTATGTTCGTGTCAGACGGCGCCTGGGATTTCTCCCATCTCCGCGTATGTTCGCTGTATCGAGGACAGTACACTGTCAAGCCAGAGACTTGAAAGTGTGTGGGCCATGTCTGTGCAGTGTGATCTGTTGTGCCCATTGTTTGTCCGGCTTATTGGCCGCCAGGCCCCTAGTGGGGCCCGACGTTGCCCATACCCTGCCACGTGGAGGCTAGCCGGGTGTATCCAGTATCACAACAATTTGCTCTGGCAGGTCCTGCCACCTAGTTTCCTGGGATTTCAGTGGCTAGGGCCTATTTAAAAAAAAATAATAATAATAAATAAATAAATAAAAAATAAAATAAAATAAAATAAAAAATAATAATAAAAGTAAAAAAAATAAAATAAAATAGTAGTTAAAAAAATAAAATAAAATAGTAGTTAAAAAAAAAAAAAAAAATATATATATATATATATATATATATATACGCGTTTGACGTTAATTCTTAAGGAGATTGCTGTTAGGAAATCACTGGTTGGGATTGAACGCTAGAAAGATGTGTTAAAAGGCCTAATAGGTCGGGCAGAATTTTGTTGTTATTAAATTTAGACGTGTGGGCTATACGCTAGATGAAAGATAAAAGTAGGAGGGAGGGGAGGCTGAAGACTGGGGGGGTAGAAGTAGAAGTAAGGGGTCGATAGAGGAGATGACCCCTGCTAGACAGTATGGCATGCCCATGCCACACCAGAGGGGAGTTTGGATGGCGGGTGGGGGAGACGAAGAAGAGTTATCTCCCCCTGCCATGGATAAGGTATACAGTTAGAGTGGGGGAAGAGACTGAAGACTGGGGTCAAAGGCAGAAGCATGGGGACGATAGAGAAGGCGACCTCAGGTGGTGAGTGAGGCAGACGCATGCCTCACCAGGTGAAGAGATGGGTTGGCAGGGGAGGAAGGAAACAGAGCATGTCTCCTCTCCCTCCTGCCGGGGATAGGGAATTTAAGATGAATAGGGTAAGGGTACCCCATTCAGCTCGCCATATAGCATTTGGCAGCGGAGCTGCTAGTGGTTCTAGTCCGTTTCCAGGAGCGATCGGACCGAAGCATGATCGGTCATGGGGTGGTTCCCGTCCGTTCTGCAGTCTTTACCGTCAAAAGGTCCGGGTTTGCTTGTCGGCGTTTGTGGAGTCTTTCTTGTGACATTTCTCATCCATGTGGTGTTTGCGTCAATGTTGTTTATAGAGTCATTACTCATTTATTCAACTTTAGGTCCACTTCAGGGTTTAGTGCCCTGATGATCGGAGGCCATTGGGTTCAGGCGTCTTCCGCGGGATGATTTCCTTCGAGGTTTGTACTTTTCTTATTGTGTCAGTGGTTGATTGCGGTTCGCTGCGATAAGAGCTCTCCGTCTTGTGAACAGGGCCAGTGCATAGCTGGAGAAAGCCTGATATTCTTCCCTGGTGTCCAAGATGTGGTGCTCCTGTCCGTATGGTAGATACTGTATTTTGGTGATGAATACACTGCGGAGGTCGTCATACAGCTGGCAATCATGCATGAGGTGCTGCCAGCTCTCCAGCCCCCCGCAGGTGCAGGTGGGATCTTCTTGTATTCCGAGTAGGGATAGCTTTGCATTCAGAGCTCCATGTCCTGTCAGTAGGTATGTGACTTGTAGGCCCGGGGAAAACCAGGGTGGGAAGTTCGGAAAAACCCGGCCAATGTTGGGCAAAAACTTTCTGGTGATTTCGCCTTTTTGCGAGGTGGCCCATCTATCCTGCCACACCTGCAGCAGGTGAGCATGCAGCTTTTTCTTTTCCATAGTCTTGCTATTGATGATGTCGGTGGTGAATCCTAAACATGTCTGTGGGATACCCTTGTCCAGGTGGTGCGTGAGGCCCCGTCGAATGATCTCTAAGTCCAGTGGAAGGACACCAGCAAGGACTTGCAGGGCATGCGTGCTCACTGTGCTGCAAGCCCGAGTAATGGTCAGAAGGATTGATCGGTGAATCGAGTCAATGATTCGTTTATTGACAGCAGTTGTGGCTTTTTGATACCATGCGCCAGATGCATACGTGACAATTGGGGTGAAGATGGTTTTATAGAAAAGACGTAGCACCCGTCTATCTAGGCCCCACTGCGAGTGACTCTGGCAACCAATGCAGTGTATCGTCTGACTTTTGTACGCAAATATTTCAGGTGGTCCTGAAATGATAGATTCGGATCTAGAATCATGCCTAAGTACTTTAGCTGCTTTGAGAATTTAATTGTTTTCTGGTCGATCTTGATTTGTGGAGGCCGCCTGAGGTTGAGGCACCCCTTGAGCAGGATGGAGTTTGTCTTTGCAGGGGATATTCTAAGTTGATTTTTCTTTGCCCATTCCTGAAGGGTGGACAGAGCCCGGTTTGCCAGTGTCTCCAGTCGTGTCCTTGAGTCCGCTGTCACTGTCAGTAAGAGGTCATCAGCAAAGGCCTGCGATTTTACCTCGTCAAGGTCTATAGCTAGGAAGGAGTCCATTACTATGTTCCACAGTAGTGGTCCAAGGACCGAACCCTGTGGACAGCCGCGAAATGTATTCTTGGAGAGGGTTCCATAGGGAGCAACAATCCTGATGGATCTGTTTGTGAGGTAGCTCTTGATAACCCTGTAGAGGTTGCCTGGGATCCCAGCAACCCGAAGCCTTGCCAAGATGCTTGGCCACCAAAGTGCATCGAAGGCCCCAGCAAAGTCCACGGCAATCACGAGGAAATACTTCTTGGCGCATCTTGTTACTTGTTCTTGTAGGTGTATTAAGGCATCCACGGCTGAGCGACCCCGCCTGAAGCCAAACTGGTTGGGTGAGGCCAGGCCAGCCCTGTCATAATATTGCTCTATTCGTCTATAGAGAAGGCGTTCAAGTAGTTTACTTGCGACTGTGAGAAGTGCGATCGGTCTGTATGATTCTGGGAGGTGTGGAGAGCGGCAGTGGCACAAATCACCGCCGACTTCAACGAGGGAGGTACCAGAAACGTTTCCACCAAGACCAACAGGCGATCATTAGCCGCAATAGGTTATGGGACCCTCCGGCCCAAAAGTCCCATTGGTAACACCACGACACAGGACTCTACGCCTCAACTGGACGAAACAACATCGGCACTGGACCTTGGATGATTAAAAATAATATTTGGAGACGGGTCTCCTGGTCCGATGAGTCCCATTTTCAGTAACTTCGAGCGAACGGGAGGGTGCATATATGGCGGAAACCGCACGAAACTATGCACCCATCATGTCAACAAGGAACTATTCAGGCAGGTGGACGGTCGATAATGGTCTAGGGCGTGTTCAACTAGAACACGTAGGGACCTCTGGTACGTCTAGACGCATCTCTGAACGGTCCAGGTTACGTGCCCATCCTTGCAGACCATCTGCATCCCTTCATGGTCATCGTGTACCCACAAGGCAATGGACTCTTCCAGCAGGATAATGTGCCTTCCCACAAGGTTGTAGTGACTAGAACATGGTTCGAAGAACATTCCGAAGATTTTACCACCATGGAGTGGCCTCCCGGTTCACCGGACATGAACCCTGTGGAGCATATTTGGAATGCTGTGGAAAGGTCCATTCTAGCTTTGGATCCTCCTACCAGGAATGCGACGGAATTATGGACAGCAGTGCAGCAAGCATGGATGGAAATACCAGTGGAACGCTTTCGTAAACTAGTGAACTCAATGCGTGGCCGTGTGACTGCCCTTATCCGGGCGAAAAGTGGACCTACCCGTTGCTAGGTAGGTGTCCCATGATTTCTGTCCACTCAGTATATGAAAACACTCCATAAAAGTTCCTTCCATCTCAACAGAATTTGCACCAGACCTTTTCCACAGAGATTGTAACCACTGGAGAAGAGCTGCTATGTTAGGCACAGAATATAACAAATGGATCCTTCTTTCATTGTATTATGTACTGTTTAAGCTGGATATTTTCATTGTACTATTTAAGCCGAACTAACATTAGATCCTATTGTGTCAGAGGAAGAAACATTTCGGATTCCTTTGACGTTTTCGCTGGACACGCAGCTTTTGGATGATAAGCGCATTATGTCTTTATAGTTAGGAACGGCTTCGTTAGTTCAGAGAAGTTCAAAAGATAGAGAATACAAGAATATTACTGTATTTTGTGGTCTGAAGTAGATTCGCCCGAGAGTATCTCTTTAGTGGAAGAATGACCATCCGGCTCTGGTCACAGCAAATAAAACATTTAGAAAATAACCTTTTGCTCTTTATTTTAATTTGTTGCATCGCTCAAGTTCCATTCCATCATAATTCGATCAGTTTGGCAATAAAATTTGGGTATGATATTTTGAGACTCCTCGTTTTTCTCCCTGAGGTAGATGCATAACATAAAAGACTTCCTAAGAAGATGATCATCTTGTAGCACATGGAATTTTTATAAATTAAATATATTCCCTTTAAGGAATAACTTCTGAAACTGACTGCTTTATGACAAAATCTCACAATATGTGCTTAAATCACACGAAGAAGAAGAAAATATCTGCCAAAAAAAGCGCCCAAGGAAAGTGTAAAAAAATGAATACGACGCTCTTTGAACGATTCGTCTGTGGAAGCAGAAATAATGACAGAAAATTTCATTTAAAACAAGATTTATCTGCTTTTTCTTCTGGGGTATTGTACTGCTCTTTTACTCCCAGTAAATCTTGTTTCGTATTTTCCTCCCTTGCTCTTTCTTCCTTATTCCGGATTATGTTCAGCTGGTTCGGAAGAGAAAACTAAAAAAAAAAAAAAAAAATCGCCTCCTTCTCACGTCAAATTATATATAAGTCGATTGCGCAAGAACGAAAAGTATTGAATGTTCGTTCGTACAGAACGATATAAAGAAGCAGGTTTTATTTCCTTGTCTCCGGTAGAATTGTGACACTGTTATTGGTAATTTCTGATGATGTGTCTACTCAATAGAAAGTGAAAAGAGAAGTGGGGGGTTGCATTTGAACGACTACTGAAATACTCCACTTCAGTTCAAATCTTGGCATATCTTTTAAAGATTGCTTGTCAATAAAAACTGGTTTTGGTCCTATTCAAAACAAAAAAAAAAAAAATATATATATATATATATATATATATATATATATATCTGAAACTCATATGATTGATTCCTTTGCGCCAATGGCGGATGAAGATTTTAATTGCATCTAAAAATCACATTGCTAGTTCTGAAGCTGAAGCTGATAACTTAGTGGAATAATTTGAGCCACTTGAATGCAATGATCGACGAACTATGCTTACAAAAGGCAAACAACCCCCTGTAGAGAATAATTTAATAACAACAACATTCTCAATAATAAATTTTCAAGTGGGAGGAACTGGGAAATCTGAAACGGTAGAAAAAAAATTTCTGCCTGATTAACATGGCTTCATCATCATCATCATCAGCCATTTTCAATCCACTGCAGTATGAAGGCCTCTCCAGCAACTTTACAGTTCCTTCTGTTTTGAGCACTGGACATCCATTTACTACCCACAAATTCATGAATTTCATCTATCCATCTCCGCCTTTGTCTTCCAGTCTTTCTTCTAGCTCCTCTTGGATACCATTCTGTTATTTTCTTAGTCCATCTGTCATCATGTCTTCGAGCTATGTGTCCTGCCCAAGACCATTTTAGTTCTTTAGTTTTGATAAGAATGTCCTTTACTTGAGTTTGTTGCCTAATCCGTGTGTTTCTCTTCTTATCTAACAGTCTGATTCCCAATATGATTCGTTCCTTTCTTCGCTGTGTAGTTCTCAGCTTCTCTTCCATTCTTTTGGTGAGTGCCCAAGTTTCACTTCCATAAGTCATGGTGGGGAGTATACATTGGTTCATTATTTTACGTTTCAGACAAACTGGGATATTGCTCTTCAGTATGTGACTATATTTCCTGAATGCTATCCATCCAAAATTTATTCTTCTCTTGACTTCCAGCCATTTATCATTATTACAGCTAATGACTTGTCCCAGATAAGTATATGACTCCACCTTTTCAATTACTGCTCCTTCAATCATTATTTCCCTTTCTGTGGCATACTTGTTCATCATTACTTTTGTTTTAGCCACATTCATCTTTAGTCGAAAATCCTTACTAGCTGTGCATAACTGATTAAGATTTTCCTCTAATTCTTTGGGATCATGGCTTATGACCACAATGTCGTCTGCAAATCGTAAATGGTTTAAGTACTCTCCGTTCACATTGACTCCTTTCTGCGACCAGTCTAATCTTCTGAAAGCTTCCTCAAGGGCAGCAGTAAACAGCTTCGGAGATATTGTGTCTCCTTGTCGAACTCCTTTCTCGATTTTAAATTTGCTACTGTCTTTGTCTAGTCTAATAAAGGATGCAGCACTCTCATATATTTTCTTCAAAATCATAATATATGGGGTATCAATGCTTTGTCTTTCCAGTGCCCGAAACATTGCCTTATGCTGTATGGAGTCAAATGCCTTTTCATAATCCACAAATGCCAGGCATAATGGTGTTTTATATTCATTTGCTTTCTCCATTAGCTGTGATATTACATGAAGGTGATCCATAGTTGAGAATCCTGTCCTAAAGCCAGCTTGCTCTTTCGGGTGATTCTCATCAAGTATTCTTTCTAATCTGTTAGTAATGACCCTTGTGAACAACTTGTAGATGTGAGATAACAAGCTAATTGGTCTATAATTTCCAATTTCTGATTTATCTCCTTTCTTATGCAGCAAAACTATTATTGCATTATTCCACTGCTTAGGCGTCACACCTTTTCTAATGCACTTTGTGAAGAGCCTTACCAGTTTTTGTGTTATGTCTCTTCCTCCCAATTTTAACAACTCTACAGTAAACTTCATCTTCCCCCGGGGCTTTCTGATTCTTCATTTTCTTCAATGCATGTTCTACCTCATCAGGAAGAATATTGGGTATGTCGTATGTGTTGCTACTTTGCAATCCATCTTTCCCACTGCTGGCATCATTCCCCTGCTCCTTGTATAATTCTCTATAGTAGTCTTCTGCTATTTGAATTATGCCTTCTCTGCTGTTTATAAGTACACCATCGCTATTCTTCAGTTTCAGTATCATTTGTCTTTCTGTATTACTGTTCATGGCTGCTGATTTAAATCCTTTGTTTTCCCTTAATGCTTGTTCTACTTTTCTTGTGTTAAATCTTCTTATGTCCTCTCTGAGTCTCTTTCTAATGGCTTTGCATAACTCAGTATACTCAATTTTCTCCCTGTCAGTGTTTTTCTTGCTTTTCATTTGTCGTCTTCGGTTCATCAAGACAAGTGTTTCTTGACTAATTTTTTCTTCTTTGGATTTCTTTTTCCCTATAGGTTTCTTGGGCTTTATCACTTTCAGAAAGTTGTAATATTCCTCGTCGATATCTTGGTCCTCAGCAGTCTGCAGAAGCTCATACTTGTTCTTAAGTTCCAGTACATACTGCTTTTTCTCCTCTTCTGTTATCTCAAAGACCTTCGTATTATTTACTCGAGTCAGTTTTTTCCTTTCCTTTCCTACATCTATATCAAGTGTACATCTTACCATTCTGTGATCACTTCCAACATTTACCTTATTCAGGACAGTAACATCATTCACAATATATCTTCTGTTAGTGAGGATGAAGTCGATTTCATTAGTAGTTAATCCATTTGGACTCTTCCATGTCCACTTTCTGTTCACCCTTTTCTTGAAAAAAGTGTTCATTACTGACAGTCCTTGAGATTCTGCAAATTCCAAAAGTCTTTCACCTCTTTCATTTCTTTCACCAATTCCAAAATTTCCTATAGTTCCCCTTTCTGCGCTGTTTTGTCTTTTTCCAACCTTAGCATTGAAGTCCCCCATAATAATAGTGTAGTGGGTTTTCTGCTCATCTAGAAGACTCTCAATTTCGGTGTACATTTCTTCAACCTCTTCATCATCATGGCTCGATGTTGGTGCATAAATCATTATAATCTTTAGCTTGTATCTCTTAGAAATCTTGAGTATTAGTCTTGACACTCTTGGTGATGTACTTTTGAATTCCAAAATGTTGTTTTTAAAATCTTTATGGACCAGAAACCCAACTCCACCTTCACTCCTTTCACTGTTTCCATTGGTGTACAGCAGATTTCCACTTGATAAACTTATAAGTGATTCATTTCTTCTTCTTGTTTCAGCCAAACCGATGATATTCCAATTCACATTTTCTAATTCCTCTAATTAACATGGCATGGAACGATTAATGATCTACGATATACTATCCTCCAACATGTATTGGGACGCTAAACAAAAAAAAAAACCTCTAGTTGAAACATCAGCCCCACCAATCAGTATTAATAGCGTCAATAACTCTCTAAGGACACATTCTCCACACCCCACATATTTGTGGAGTGTGAAGAGTGGGATCTTGCTCCGCTTCTCCCGTAAAGTGGCACATAAAGCTACAGCTAGTCCTCAAGTTAAACTAGGGTACCTTGCTCTGGTTCTAAATTACTGTATTAGGAAAAACATCCCAAAGTTGTTCAGCAGGATTTATATACGGGTGACAAGCTGGAACTGCTAGGCTCACCACGTTGTTGCCGTCTTAAACCATCGTTGTACTGGATGTCATGCTAATACAAATACGAGCCCTTCCCTTGCCCTCCAGGCGCAAAGTCCTAAATGGCCCTTGCGCCAGAAACCACGCCCATTCCCCTCCAATGAACTGCCCCAATGCAAGTAACGCAGAATTTTTCAGAGTATCACAACAGGCAGCTGGATTTTTAAAATGTCCTTGTTTATACTCCGGCATGACCACCAGGTCAGTGAAGTTTGCAATAAATCGTCAATACAAACTTTAATCGTATTTAGCAGTCACGAGCTTGAATTCCGGTCCATTCAAAGATCGTGTGCTACTGCACTCTTGCTCTGACCACTCGGTTACGTCAGATAAATGGTGGAACAGGTTGGAACAAGTTCAAATCATGTTCAAATCAAGTTCAAAACATATATATATATATATATATAAAAAATTTTACATATCTAGTTTATTCATTTATTTATTAAATGAGCTAGACGGCAGCTGACAGCTGAACGTATAAAACTGTATCTTCAACTATTGGCATTATTACGAAACAAATACCAGCAGTACACAAAAAGTTAAATTTAAAAAACTATAATACAAAATTCCCTTATGTGCGTTGGATTCCAATGTTTCATAAATCACTTGGTGTAAGTTTTATGTTCCTCTCTTCTTGTAGAAATAGCTATGCAAAAATACAAGAAACTGGAGTCTTTGCTGCAGTCTTTACTGGAGTCATTACAGTCGATAATAATAATAATTATTATTATTAGGCATATGGCGCAAGGAAGCCTGAGGCTTATGCTGCATCAGCCAAAAAAATGTTCTGAATTACCCCGAGAGAGAGAGAGAGAGAGAGAGAGAGAGAGAGAGAGAGAGTAGAAGAAAATCACCAAGGAAGAGAAGAATGATGATATCCAGCTCAGGACCCTGGGTGTACCAAGTCCATACCCACCAGATGTGAGCCGCTGGGATTATTATCGACTATATTATCGTTCCGGTTCATCGACTAGTAAAGCCTAAATTATCATTTAGGCTTTACTAGAATTAATTATTTTTCATAACGCTCCTTTTTAAACGTGATTAATGATGACAAACTTACCATTGAATACATCAATACAATACTTTTTATTTTAAAAACCATTTTACTGATATTCACCATGTTAGCCCCAGCCATGTTTTAATTGATTATTATAAAGGCTACTAGCATATATTAAAATGCAATCAAATTTAATGGGAGGATTTAATAAATCTGTTTCTTTAATTGCTTTGTATTTTAATAGTTCTAATGTGTACAAGCAACATTGTGGCATTATCATGAGAGCTGGTAGCTTCTGTATTGCAAATCTTTATTTACACTATTTTTAAAGGAAATTAAGTAGCAAACCTGTTCTTTATCGTTTTATTGATAATCTTAAAGCATTAAGTAGCCTAACTTTTTGAAGGACATGGCCACATGTTATCCTTCTGACTTGATACTTGAAAGTATCAAGTCATATCTTTAATCCGGATTAAAGCACGGGCTAGAGAGCTCTTGCCAGGGGAGCCAAAAACAGAAGAACAATGAGGCAATAAATATAAATATCCTTAGTAAGAGGGCGCCAAAAAACCTTTCTGTCTGGGACTCGAAAATACCTTGGTCCGGCTTTGGGTGTCGTCAAAGAGTTTTTCTCCCCTGACCATGTTCTAAATGTCCCAAGAGGCTGAGATTCGGAACATACATTTCCTTCTCTAAGTGGTTACCACCCAAAGGGACACAATTCGCCCATCTTTTTTGGACACTTCCTTATGCTATTTTTGTAGAAGGTCTTACTTTGCTCTTGAAACTATGCTTCTGATGAAGAAATTACACCTGCATTTCCAAAAAAAGTGCTTTTCACGCAAAAATGATTTCATCTGCGGAAAGAGGAAGTCAAAGAAGCTGCGGAAGTCAAAAGGTGTCAAGTCTGGTTAATAAGGCGGGTGAGGCAGGGTATGAAGTCCTAATTGCCGGGCAAGAACAGTTGTTGTGACAGCAATGTTGGCTGTGAGCTGATGCGTTGTCATAAAGCAACAGCACGTATTTGCTGTGCATTGCGCGTCGATTTTCCTTAATTGCTGCATGTAATTGCTTCAATAAGTTCTGTAGTAATGTGCATTGATGGTGTAGCCTTCTCAAGGTAATCTGTGAGGATAATGCCCATTTCATCTGAAAACTGGCAGCAACACCTTCCCCTGCATATGGTTGCACCTGGTATTTTTTGGAATTTAGTGATAATGGATATTTCCATTGTTTTGAAAGCTGTTTTGTTTCTTGGTAAAAGTGATGTATCCACGATTCATTCACAGTCACCAATCGGGAAAAAGACAGGTCAGGACAGTTGTCACACATAGCGTGAATTCAGCAAAGCAGGTCTGCTTTTTTTTTTTTTCTAAAGACGTGAGTAATTGAGGAATTATCGTGCTGACATCTTATTCTTATTCAAATCATTGTGAATTATGTTCTCCACTCATCCATAACATATCCTAGCCTCAGTCAGTGTGTTTACTTGTTATCCGGAGGTCATTGAAGATCAGCTTTTCAATTTTCTCCACGAATTCAGCAATGTGAGACGTAAACGGCCGCCCACTTCTTTCCTCATCATGGACGCTCTCCCGGCTTCACTTGAACTGTCATCGTATTGTTTTATAGCGTAATACAATGGACAGATATCCCCATACACCACAGATATGAATAGTTCTTGGCTGTTTGCCTTCCAAAAACAGGAATTTTGATAAGGGATCGATATTCAACTTCATCCATGATGACACTCTGTCTCTGATAAAAGAAAGAATTTCAATTTCCAAACCATTAGTTTGTCTCACTGGCATTCAAATGTATCTAAAAGAATACATAGTAATATGTAAATTGATAAAATATAAATTTCCACCTAGCTTTATCTCTAAGTACTTAAATAAGACAATTATTATTGTAGTTCACAAATGGCATAATAATTTGGATGCTAATTATACGTTTTCCCTTCTGAAATGTTGTAAGAACTATTCTTACACTTATTTTTAGAATTTATAGATTATCAAATTTTAATAAATAACTAAGTTAAAAACAGTCAAGCACTCAGCAGAATTGCTGGTCTGTTTACTCTTCGAAAAGAGAGATTAGCGTAGCAGCAGGAGGGACGCTGACCGAACTGTGATACAATGGGTAGGCCAGTTTGACACAGTTCTTGTGTACAGAAAAGCGGCTGTCGCCTACTGACGGTAACGGGAGACAAAAGAACGCCCACACCCCAAAAGTGGTTTCGGTACCCCATCCAAAGGGAAGACCCAGATCAGAGAGTTCACCGTGTCCGTGCTGTAAACAAAGTACAAACAGGCCGACACGAGAGGCACTCTCACAAATTTCACAGGCGGTGTCTTGTAAGGAAGCGTGACGGAAGAGGTAAAGTGAAATGGTCATCCCAAAGATAGTTTTTGAGAATGGTTAGAGCCCGGATGTTGTCAACACAAAGAAGGGAGATGGACCTACCAGACGCGGTCCAGGCGACGAGAAAAAAAAATAAGCGAATGAAATTAAAGATGAAGAGAGAGAGAAAAATATGATTGGACGAAAAATAAGGGAGCGTGGGAAACAAAACTGGAATGCAGGAGAAGACGGGAGAGAGCCGGAGAGTCAGAGTCCCGAAGCCTGGAAGGGAAAGATCCGGAGGAGAATCCCGGAGGTGCGAAAGAGTGGCGGAAAGATATTTTTTTGGAGTGCGGGAAACGCGTACGGAAAGTTAGATCATGATAGTTTAGTGGGTGCAGATAATAGCGAAAGGCAGAATGACCTGGAGGAAGTCCTGAGTGTGGGAAAGTCAACTTGGAGACAGAAAAGAGCCGTAAGCCCAGCTGATCAGGGAAGAAATCGCAGGAAGGCCTGAAGGATCGGAAACTTACCCAGGTGGTAAAGAAAATGATACCAAGTAAGTCAGCTTAGTGAATGTTACTAACGAGAACGGGGTTGTAAAGAAATCCATGGGAGAAAATTGGACAGGACAGTTTTAGAAGTATTGTAACGTGTAGAATACTAATTTGTAAAGATAGGAATAAGATATAATAGAAATAGAGAGAGTGAGTGAATGTTACTCATCTGTGACTAGAGGTATTGATGAGAAATTTTAAAGAAATGTGTTAAAAGTAAAATAGTGGGTTTCTGGAATTGTCTAATTGCTATTAATGGAGTTAATTGTATTCGATAGAAATTTCCTCCTTAAAGTATGTAAGAAAGAATGAAACAAATTATTGGTGTTATTCAGAATATGTTGAAAGGGGATATATATATATATATATATATATATTTGATCATGTAAAAGAGTATAGGATAGAAATTTTAGATTTTTATTGAAACATAGTGGAAGTTTATAGATGGCTTAAGGAGAGTAATTAAGGGAGGACACCTTTTCATGTATATGATAATTACTGTGTTGTAAAGTTTTGGTATTATGAATAATCATGAATATATAGTGTGTGTAAATAATTGTACAAATGGTAAATAAATCTAGTTTGTTGTTTTATCATGAGCTTTATGTGTGATATTGACACCAAGCATTAATTGTAAGTCACGGGAACTATTCTAGCACGGGGAGATAATAACACAAATAAGAGAAAATTAGTATTTCCTCCAACTTGGATCTTCTGATACAAAAACCTTAATGACAAAGGAGTGAGTGAAAAAGGGTGCCGATTAACTGCGTAGCAGATAGCTTGTGGGCCTTGGAAGGGAAGTGAGGACCCCCCCTGTTTAAAATTATAAATAACCCCCCCCCACACAATGTAATAGTCGCTCCTGATTTTCGACATATAAACTTCAGGTGGCGAAGGTCTAAAGCTCCCAAAGTAATTCTGAGATTGTTGTGCTGGATAAGTTCAAGCCATGATAGTGCTCGCTTCCTGGCAGAGCCATAGTTACTGGAAAGCCATAGCCCAGATGCCATCTAATTAGAGAGCGAGGGAGACTGAGCAGGCTATCAGCGCCCCAGCTTTTTGCAGTTATTGCTCGAAGAACTTTCTTTTTTCTCATCAGTTGGTTCGGATTTTCTTTGTGCTTACTAGGAAGTTAAATTCTCTTATCTTGTTTATCTTTAAACGAGATTATATGATCATGTGAATGCATCTGAATGTCCGCATGTGGATAACGTTTTTTACAGAAATATTTGGCTGCTGTCTTAATAGATGATGGTCATTGCAGTCGAACCATGCATTTGCTCTATTGATTGAGATTTGATTGAGATTTCTCTATACTGTATGACATATTTTGAGAGTGATATAATATTGATAGGTCGTCTGTAAAGAGATAAGTTTGCACTAAATTCGGATGATCATTAGTCAGCTGATTAAGTCTGAGAGAAAAAGAGTGGGATTTAGTATCGATCTTACACATACACATCTTACACATCGATCTTACACATCTTACAGACTAAGAATATCACAACGTACTGGACAGATTAAATTGCCGATTTTTAATGAGATTGGTAGAGATTTGTGGATCTTGTAAGGATAATGCTTCGTGCAGATATTCGAATGCCACCTTTCTTAATCAGAATACGTTTAACTTCAATAACTGCTCATCACTTTTTTTATGAAAACCCCAAGCAAGCTCGAGAGGGATTAGAATCTACAGTACTAAGTATCGTGCGTGGGTTGAAAGTTAAGAAGATGAAAGAAGATACTTGTTGACATTAGACTTGAATTTCTGTAGATTTTACTTTTCAGGAAATACGTATCAAAGAGGTTGCTCCAGAAAATGGAAGCTGAAGAATAAATGTCGAAGCAGAAAAGTTAATTCTCTGAGTTTGAAGTTCGACAGTAAGAGGATGCTAATTGGCTGCGGCACGTATTCGGACTGGTTCAGAAGAGAAAGTGGGAATTACAGAAGCCATTCCTGAAAAACAGTGCACATGGAAGATACTTCCATGTGCGGCATACACATGGAAGAAACGGCATGCAGCAGAAACAGAACCTCTCCGAGAAAGTAAATGGAGAGACTTTGTTCGTGATCGGTAATTAATTAATTAACCTGACTGTCCTCGTTTAAATGGACTCTAGAAGCCTGAGAAAGGTATTAGGGGCACCTGCCCAGATGTAAGAACAATATTCAATGATTGGGCCGATTTGATATTTGTACAGAGGGAGCCGCTGTTTGGAAGGAAACTAACGCCCAGAGCGAAAGAGAAAACCCAGTTTTTTAGATACAAAGAAAACAATACTTATGATTTGCTCATGCGAAGAGAGATTAGAAGTCAGCGTAATCCCTGATAGAGATAAGTGATCTTATCTAGAACTCTGATTGGCATCGAAAATAAGCATAGGAGCACACGAATCCATTTATGAGATATAAGACTGGATTCAATTTTAAAAGGACTGAAATCCACCAAGCTATTTGTCTCACTGGAGATCAGCATTTAAGGAACTGGCATTTGATATTCGAGAAGTTGAAGCTGTTTTTGAAAAGCAAGGTTTCTTAAACTGGAAGGTGGAATCATCATCATAATCGTCAGCCATTTTCAATCCACTGCAGGATGAAGGCCTCTCCAGCAACTTTCCAGTTCCTTTTGTTTTGTGCAATAGCCATCCATTTACTACCCACAAATTCATGAATTTCATCTGTCCATCTCCGTCATTATTTTCCAGGTTTTCTTCTAGCTCCCCTTGGATACCATTTGTTATTTTCATACTCCACCTATCATCATGTCTCCGAGCTATGCGTCCTGCCCAAGACCATTTTAGTTCTCCAGTTTTGATAAGAATGCCTTTACTTGAGTTTGCTGCCTAATCCATATGTCCCTCTTCTTATCTAACAGTCTCACGTCCATAAGTCATGGTGGGGAGTATACATTGCGTCATTATTTTACGTTTCAGACAAATTGGGATATTGTTCCTCAGTATGTGACTGTATTTCCTGAATTCTATCCATCCAAAATTTATTATTCTCTTAACTTCCAGCCATTTATCATTATTACAGTTAATGACTTCTCCCAGATAAGTATATAACTCCACCTTTTCAATTACTGCTCCTTCAATCATTATTTCCCTTTCCGTGGCATACTTGTTCATCATTACTTTTGTTTTAGCCATATTCATCTTTAGTCCAAAATCCTTACTAACTGTGCATAACTGATTAGGATTTTCCTCTAATTCTTTGGGATCGTGGCTTATGACCACAATGTCATCTGCAAGTCGTAAATGGTTTACGTACTCTCCATTCACATTGACTCCTTTCTGCGACCAGTCTAATCTTCTAAAAGCTTCCTCAAGGGCAGCAGTAAACAACTTCGGAGATATTGTGTCTCCTTGTCGAACTCTTTTCTCAATTTTAAATATCTACTGTATTTGTCTAGTCTGATAAAGGAGGTAGCATTCTCATATATTTTCTTCAAAATCATAATATATGGGGTTTCTATGAATTGTTTTTCCAGTGCCCGAACCATTGTCTTATGCTGTATGGAGTAAAGTGCCTTTTCATAATCCACAAATGCCAGTCATAATGGTGTTTTATATTCATTAGCTTTCTCTGTTAGCTGTGATATTACGTGAAGGTGATCCATAGTTGAGAATCCTGTCCTAAAGCCAGCTTGCTCTTTCGGTTGATTCTCATCAAGTATTCTTTCTAATCTGTAAGTAATGACCCTTGTGAACAATTTGTAGATGTGGGATAACAAGCTAATTGGTCTATAATTTCTAATTTCTGATTTATCTCTTTTCTTATGCAGCAAAACTATGATTGCATTATTCTACTCCTTAGGAATCACACCATTTCTAATGCACTTTGTGAAGAGCCTTGCCAGTTTTTGTATTATGTCTCTTCCTCCCAATTTTAACAACTCTACAGTAACTTCATCTTCCCCCGGGGCTTTCTGATTCTTCATTTCCTTCAACGCATGTTCTACCTCATTAGGAAGGATATCGGGTATGCCGTATGTGTTACTAAGTTGCGATCCATCTTCCCCACTGCTGGTATCATTCCCTCGCTCCTTGTATAATTCTCTATAGTAGTCTTCTGCTATTTGAATTATGCCTTCTCTGCTGTTTATAAGTACACCATCGCTATTCTTCAGTTGCAGTATCATTTGTCTTTCTGTATTACTGCTGATGGCTATTGATTTAAGTCCTTTGTTTTCCCTTAATGCTTGTTCTACTTTTCTTGTGTTAAATCTGCTTATGTCCCTTCTGAGCCCCTTTCTAATGGCTTGGCATAACTCAGTATACTCAATTTTCTCCTTGTCAGTGTTTATCTTCTCTTAATTTGTTGTCTTCGGTTCATCATAACAAGTGTTTCTTAACTATTTTTTTTTTCTTTGGATTTCTTTTTGCCTATAGGTTTCTTGGGCTTTATCACTTTCAGAAAGTTGTAATATTCCTCGTTCGATATCTTGGTCCTGAGCAGTCTGCAGAAGCTCAAGCTTGTTCTTAAGTTCCAGTACATAATGCTTTTTCTCCTCTTCTGTTATCTCAAAGACCTTCGTATTATTTACTCGAGTCAGTTTTTTTCCTTTCTTTTCTACATCTATATCAAGTGTGCATCTTACCATTCTGTGATCACTTCCAACATTTACCTTGTTCAGGACGGTAACATCATTCACGATATATCTTCTGTTAAAGGATGAAGTCGATTTCATTAGTTGTTAATCCATTTGGGCTCTTCCATGTCCACTTTCTGTTCACCCTTTTCTTGAAAAAAGTGTTCATTACTGACATTCCTCGAGATTCTGCAAATTCCACAAGTCTTTCACCTCTTTCATTTCTTTCACCAATTCTAAAATTTCCTATAGTTCCCCTTTCTGTGCTTTTTGTCTCTTTCCAACCTTAGCATTGAAGTCTCCCACAATGATAGCGTAGTGGGTTTTCTGCTCATCTAGAAGACTCTCAATTTCGGTGTACATTTCTTCAACCTCTTCATCATCATGGCTTGATGTTGGTGCATAAATCATTATAACCTTTAGCTTGTACCTCTTAGAAATCTTGAGTATTATTAGTCTTGACACCCTTGGTGATGAACTTTTGAATTCCAAAATGTTGTTTTTTATATCTTTATGGACCAGAAATCCAACTCCACCTTCGCTCCTTTCACTGTTTCCATTGGTGTACAGCAGATTTCCACTTGATAAACTTATAAGTGATTCATCTCTTCTTCTTGTTTCAGCCAAACCGATGATATTCCAATTCACATTTTCTAATTCCTTTTCCAGCTCTAATATCCTGTCTTCACCGATGAACGATCTTACGGAAGATGGAATGAGATGTGCTATCATCAGAAAAACTATCGATAGGATTTCCAGTAAATGGAATAAGGTAATTAATATAAAAGATGAAAAGAGTGGAATAAAGAATTGAACTTTTTTTTGGCTGGTGCAGCCAAAAAAAAGTTCAAGGAAGCCATAGGCTTCCTTACACCATGTGGCCATTGCTAATACTAATACTAACTTTGGGGAACACAAGAATAAGTGGAGAAATTGGAAGACAGATAGCTGTCTACCATAACCCACGATGAGCGGTCAAAGAGAAAACCGGATGCCCAATTACAAAAATCAGTTAGTAAACCATAAGATGAAAGCTTATTCAGAAGACCTTTATGGCAAATACGATGAAGAGCCTTTGAAATGTCAAAACCGACTGCTTGAGCTCCAAAAAACTTTCTCACTCGATTTGTGGAACAGTTTTCATATCTGCTGGTAATATATATTGGTAACATAAGCCAGTATATCACTAGTGAATTGTCACTGACGGAATTCATACTGACCATCATTGATCAAATCTAAGTATTCTATATAGTTAAAGAGTTGGCGGTTAGTGGATATCGTCATTACTTTAGAAAGAGTAGAAGTAACTGCAATGGAAAGGATTTGTCACTTTTTTTCTTTTTTTTTTTTTTGGAACTGGCTGTGTATGAGCAAATTTCCAAGCAGAGGCGAAGACACCGGTGGAACAAGAAAGTGTACAGAACAAAATTAAGCTTAGGAGTATTGAGAAAAAGTGAAGAAACCTCATCAGGACCTGGCGCCTTCTTGGGATAAGATCGTTCAAAGTTCTTCAGACATCGTTTTGAAGGAAGACTACAGATGGCATTGAATGGAGCGTACTGGAAATGCTAGGAGGTGACTTACCAAGCTCATTAATACTCGAGTTAAAAGAAAAGTAGGATGCTAGCAAGTCAGCTTTATCTTTAACTGAGGTGGCTATAGATCAATTCGGTTTTGAGAGAGGGGGTACTACAGATGGGCAAACGTTGCAGCCAATGGCTTTGGCAAGAGACCGGAATGCCGACTAACATTTGGACAAGAAGCTATTTTATACTGTTAACCTGTTTAAAATCTATTTCTTATAGGCAGAAAATGAAGCTTAAGATTTGGATTCAAGAAAATTGCAATATGAAACATTCTTATCTTAAAGAGACTTAGCACCATTTACGAGTATTGGATAAAGGAAAAGATTTTAAGGTGGAGTGCGGAATAAAGGATTTCATCCCTTGCAAGAGTAATTTCACTAGCACTGTCTGAGCAAAAATTGACATAAAAAGACATAAACAGTAATGCAACCAAGGAAAAGAAGGAGAGAAATCGCGCAAATCGTCCCATTTTGCATTCTTGTAATGCCAAACAATACGAGGTTGAAAATAGCGGCTTTGGAGAAGAGACCACCAATTTATGATATGAGGTGTCTAGAGGACCCCTCACCTCGTCCATATAGTTGGAAGGAAGTTTATTCGTAAAAAAAGATCAAGATTCTAGCCTGTGGTAAGGATTGTTTGGTATTCTGGTAGGTAATCGAACAATCTGCGTGATGTCATTAATAATTGCAAAAGCCTCACATCTCGACTAACTGGGTCCATGTAACTATAAAACGGAAGTCAGCTGAAGTTATGAACATTAAAATTACCTCACTGTTAGAAAAGTTAGACTGGAGAAATTCGTTTCAAAGAAAGGAAGTCAAGGAGTTCCAAATGATGAGTGTAGTTGGGAGAACGATAGAGGCAACAGTTGAATTTGGCAAAATGGGGTAGACAGATTTCAAACCAGAGCAGATCGAAAAGAAGAGATTCCAAATTATCAAGTCTATGATAAAGAATATCAGAGCAGACATATGCACAAGTATCACCTTTGAAGCGAAATGAATCTTACCGAGAATTAGGACAGCTGAGATGAGCAGTGATTGAATCAGCTGATAATTGGGATTCTATTAGAAAAAATATGTGGGCTTGGCAGATTGTAAGTGGAAATGGAAAATATTAAGATTGGAACTGGGAGCCACCCGAAGAATTAAATTCATCTGCCGTACATTGTGTATTATGTCCTTAAATTGTATGTGTTCTATGGTCGAGTTGCCTGTTTTCTGGACGATAAACTCGAGTTGCCGGGGGAAAAAAAAACTTACTTACTGCGCTTGAGACCGACTATCTCAGCCATTGAGTAAAAAAAAAAGCCCATTAAAATTCCTCGCATCATCGACGGGATTCGAACCTGGGCCTTTTCCACCCGGTGTGGGGAGGACGGTGTCGATACCACTATGCTACCCGCACGGACAACATATCTGAAGAGAAGAACAAATCGTTCAACGCTGTAGTTGTGTTATTGAAGGCTTTCGGACGAGAAACATACAAAAGTGGAATTGCTGCTTTCCTCCACACAGTACAAGGATTATGGCAAATAAAAAACTAAACAGGACTGCTTTCGAAATCACTCCTCCTCCCAAGGAAGAATGACTCTATCCAAGAAGGAGAAGAGACTGACCAGCTTAATAACAATCGCCGTGAGGGCTCTCAGGACCCCGCCTCGTTAATAAGCACCATAAACTAACAAAGCACAGGATCGAAAATATGAAGACCAAAATCAACAAGATGAGGAAGGATTGGAAGAAGTTGCTGTTGCCAAGGTCTTAGGCCCCCAGATCCTCCAAGAAGCAATCTAAAATAAAAACGTTTGCCAAGAAATCCCAGAAGACAAGGTTTCTCAAAGTAAAACTGGGGAGATATCTAGATATTGAAACAGAAGATGCCCTTCCCAACTTCAGTATCAGAGAATTCCCAAGCCTTAATTTAATACCTATTCTTCGCCGCCATGTTGAACGTTTTTTGTTCAGCGAAAAGAACAGAGTAACATAGGGAGCTTCTCGTAAGATTACTCGCTCCTGGGGAAATATGGAAAAGCTCCTGTACCAAATTCTCATAGATAATGAATAACTAAAAGCCAAGAAAGCACTTTACTGCTGTCATCAGTAAAGTGCCCAGCATAGGCACAGCCTCAGAAGACCCCAAGTAATGATCACAAAGAATGGAGCATCATACCATGCCTACGATTTCCTGTACTGCTGCATTAAAACAGCCAGAGCCTCCAACCAGCAAAGGATTCAAACATATTATTATCCTGAAGGCAGATGACGGTAGTGCTGTAAAGAGCAGTGAGGAAGTTAGAACGGAAGTTCTGAAATCTCTTCGCCAACAACTTAACATCAGAGTAAAGAAAATTCGGAAAATTAGAGCTCGCGGCATTATCCTCGAGGCATCCTCCAAGGAAGGTGTAGAGGAAATCCAACAGTGTGAAAGCCTGGAGGGCATGAGCCTGAGGTCCGATTTCCTCAAGTTATGGGGACTCAGCATCCTTGTTTCTTTCCAGTGCGGAGCTTGCCTCTTAGATAAGAAATCTCACCAGCTTCCTGGAAACTAGCAGAACGCCTTTTCAGAGTGCAGTAGTTCCACAAGGACAAACAAAAAATAGATTTAACTGGATTGTTGACATCTCCCCAATCATAAAATGAATCCTTCATAACCAAACAAGAATATTCATAGGGTGGTCCTCATGACGCTTCCGTGACTTTGTGCCCATCACCTCATATGATGAAATGCTACCAACTTACAAAGTTACAAAGGCAATTCTAACTTTATAACAATTGCCACAAAGTTAGAATTGTGGCAATTCTAACACACGGCAAGTGTTAGAATTGCCTTGAATATGGGCACACATCCTCCAGATACATTAGGCCACAATCAGTATGCGGATACCGCGGTGAGGAGAGTCTCATGTTCAGAGATTGCCCAGCCAGGAATCTCCCAGAAAAATATGCTACCTGTAAGTATATCAACCTACCTCACAAACATTCCGTCAGAGACGGTGCATGTCCTATCTATCAATATGCAGCAGAGAATCTCAAATCCAACTCCTATTATGGGCTATAGCCACAACAGTAATCAATTCAGGCTTCGTTTCGCACAGCACAACGCCCAAAAATCAATACCCGTAGCTAACCAATTGCACCAAATACTTGAAGAAAGGAATATCGATGTTCTGCTCCTCCAAGAGTCATATTGTTCACAGCGCAGAATAGCTAAATATCCCCTAGTCTACAGAAAAGATCAGACCTCTGTGTGTGACTGCTTTGCAAGTATTATAGTCAGGAAATCAGACATCGTCGTCACCCGAATACATTCTCTCACCACATCACATCTAGCTGCAGCAACCCTTGAAAGCGACTTCAGTAGAATCACAGTCCTCTCCTCGTATATCTAATATAGTCACGACATTACACGTCACCTGGCAGTGCTGGATTTTCTGAATTGCTGCCGAATCATCATAGCCGTAGACTCAAACGCCAAGTCCACCTCCTGGTTCAACCAATATACTGACACCAGAGGCGTGCCCGTGGAAGAGATCTCAGCCTCACAAGACCTGTCCTTGGCAAAAAAAACCAGGGCACTTTGCCACTTTTAGCTCAACACATGGCCAGCTTACCAAGCTGCAATGGTAGCACAGCAGTATCGTCATCGTCCTCCAGACACCAGGTGGAAAAGGACCGAGTTCGATTCTCGTTGATAACTTGAGGAAGCTTAATGGGTTTTTTTCAATCCATGGCTGAGTTAGTCGATCGGGGCGTAGATAACAAGGTAGGTTTTTTTCCCCTAAAAGCTGGTGGTTTTTTGTCCAAATCAACCAAAAAACACACTCAATTTTCCGGACATAATACACAATGCACAGCAGTTGAATAAAAATATTCAGGTGGCCTAATATAAATGTTTGGTTTTTGGCCAGTCCAACATAGACCTCACCATGATGACACCCTCCCTGGTTCAAGATATATCTGGCTGGTTCGTTCATGAATATCTAACGACCAGTGATTATAGTTTAATCACCTCTGAGGTTTTCAGCGTTCACCAATCATACCATCCCCGTCAGAACGACATTGTTCGATATGCCACCAGATCTGCAAGATGGGAGCTGTTCTACAACACTGTCGGGCAAATCCTCCAAGAACAATGACCAGAAGGCTTACTGACCATTACAAGATCACAAGCAAAACCCCATTCCATCGGATTACAAGGAATACCACTGGATGCTGCCCTCGGGTCTCCATTTTTGGCCCAGCTATGTGGAACATGGTTTTTGATGAGTGGCTCGTCTACACCTCTGAGCACATCTGCATTTTCTCCTATGCTGATGACCTCGTTATCCTGGTAGATGGTCCCACTCTTTCCCCATTTGAGAATCGATAAAATCATATCATTGAAGCCCTTGCGATTTGGACTTCAACCCATAAGTTCACCATCAACAAAACTAAAATCAAACACTCTTGATAAAGGGCACACTTTATGTAAGAAGACATCCTACAATTAGACTGCATGGCCATCCTCTTCAATATGGAAGGACAGTGAAATTCCTAGGTATAACCCTGGACAATAAGTAGACTTTCTTACCACATCTCAACTCCCTCAAGGTAAAAGCTAAACGCTGCACAGCCATGTTAGCTTGTGTAACCAGGACTGACTGGGGACTAAAAAAAAAAGAACTCTGCACTTCGTTTACAGCACTTACTGTTACAGCAACCAACTTAACTTATTTATGGAGCCTAAATCTGGTTTCGTTATGTGGACAAGAAGACCATCATCCACAGTCATGGACAGATCCAGCGCCTCTTCCTTCTATGCATGTCTAGAAAAAGCTGCACCATATCGATACCTGCTCTCCAAGTAATCACAGGGAAACTTCCTGTAGATCTGTACACCGCTTTCTGTGGTCTAACGGAATGCACCAGCAAGAACATAACAACAGAATTCCTAGGTATAAGCACAATCACTCAAAAAGAAAGTAGAAAAGAAACGTATTTGGCAAAAAGTGAACATCCTGTGGCAATGTCGATGGTCAATTACTGATAAAGCTCTAATAACACCTACTTTGACTTTTCTAATTTCGCTACCAAGGTGTTCAAGCGGAGAAGGAACCTCTTGGCACCTCTCCCACCATAGTAGACCATCCAGCTACTGGAATCAGATATTTCGAAATCAACTCCATAGATTGATTTCGAAATGAGGTCCAGTTGTAGGTCGCCAATTTGGCGACCTACAACTGGACCTCAACTCTTGCTGGGCCAGTCATTCCATGTTGGACACTGCGCTGTCAATGGTCCTGGGAGACTAGGCTACCCTTGACAGAGTCTGCGCGGGTAGCACAGTGGTATCGTCACCGTCCTCCCACACCGGGTGGAAAAGGCCTGGGTTCGAATCCCGTCGATGACGCGAGGAACTTTAATGGGCTTTTTTCACTCCGTGGCTGAGTTAGTCGGTCTCAGGCGTAGATAGCAAGGTTTTTCTCCCCAGTAACTGGGGGTTTTTCGTCCAGCAAAACAGGCAAATCGACCATAGAACATACGCAATTTACAGACACAAATACGGGTTAATGTATTTAATTACGGGCAACCCTAAAATAATAATAATATATTTTTTTAATACCCTTGACAGAACCTTGTGAGATATGACAAATACTAGAACCCTTGAGTGGGATAATTTGGTGGCTTACTTCCACCCGTCCTAATCCAATTTGGTATGATATCTACTTGCTAGCCTGGAATGCTAGGCAGGATAAATACCAATTCTGAATTCCCCAGTGTGAAAACTCATTGAGCAGGTCGACCCAATGCATGTCCTTTGAGTTGGATTTACTGGCCTATTGTCCCTCTGACAGAATACTCACCTTTCACCACCACCACTTTCCACAGGTAGCTTCTTATACCTCCTCGAGAAAGATTCGTCGCCACTGAATACAGTTTTTTGGGAACCGCTGGCACCACCTAACAAAGTCACTATATCCACTTGGAGAATAGCAACCCAAGAAAAAATTATACAGTTGGTGGGGTTGAATTAAAAACAGTGGAGGAAGAAAGGGCGCTCGGGAATTACAGTACTGGCAGATATGAACAGTGTAAACAGGCTGTCGGGGAAGCCCATGGTGTCCTATCAATGATTAATTGAAGGTTATCCTCTCGAGATAGCGAGATAGGGAGGTCATAATCTTACCGCATAAGACAATTGGAAGACCACATTTGGAACACTGTGTTAAAGTATGGAGACCTCATCCGAAAAAGGACATCGGGCTTCTTGAAAGGGTCCAAAGGCGAGCAACTCGAATGGTCAGATCGGCTGAAGGACAACCCTATGAGGAAAGACTTCTATTACGTAGGCTTCAGAACTTGGCAACCAGACACATCAGAAATGACCTGATTAAGGTTTACAAGGGCTCTGAGAGGAATTACTTAAATGAATGAAAGTGAAATATCAGCATATACAATATCAGCGTATATCAGCATATACGCCGATACAAAGAGAGCTCCCAGAGGAAAATAAACAACCGAATCTTTGATGAGGATCAAAGAAGCTTCTACAGGAATTTCGGAGACGACGAGAAACAAGGGAACGGACCACCCGAGAAGAAGACGATTGAGGCTTTCTGGGGAAACATATGGGGAAACATATGAGGATTTCTGGGGAAACATAAAACATAACAGCCGAGCCACTTGGATAAAACTAGAACGCAAGAAAACCAAGGAAGTACAAAAAATGAGAGGATGGGAGATTCGTGAAGAAGATGTAAAACAGACGATCAAGAACTCTCACAACTGCGAACTCCAGGAATAGATAACGTCCACAACTTCTGGTACAAGAAGCTCACTTGCACGCACACAAGCACCTGGCAGAGCAGTTCACCCGAATGATAAGGCACCCAGAGACAATCCCGAAATTTCTCACTCAAGGAATCAGATATCTGAAACCTAAAGACCAAGATACAAGAAACCCGGCGAAATATAGGCCAATTACCTGCCTCCCAACAATGTACGAGATCCTGACCAGCTGCATAACCAGGAAGATATCAGACCACTTGGAGTGCCAGAATATAATGGGCGAACAGCAGAAAGGATGCAAGCGGCTGAGCAAAGGATGCAATAAGCAATTAACCATAGATGCTGCGGTTATGGAGCAAGCCTACAAGAAGCGCCGCAACATGTACACAGCCTACATCGATTACCGCAAGGCCTTCGACTCCGTACCCCATAGCTGGCTAATAGAGGCGCTGAAGATCTACAAAGTCAATCCGATAGTGAGAAACTTCCTAGGAGAAACGATAGCGAAATGGAGTATCACCATTAAGGTCGAAAACATCACAACCAGGACAATCCCCATCAGGAGAGGAATCTTTCAGGGAGATGCCTCATTGTGGTTCTGTCTAGAACTTAACCCGCTATCAACCATGCTCAATAGTAGCAAGTACGGATAAAACCTCAAAGAAGGAAAGAAGAACCTGTCAACCCTCACCCACCTAATGTACATGGATGATATCAAGCTCTACGCGGGAACCGAGAAGCACCTCCAGCAACTACTCCAGATCACCGAAGAATTCAGCAATGATATTAGTATGGAATTTGG
Organism: Mastigoproctus giganteus; assembly: GCF_048544385.1. Classification (NCBI taxonomy): domain Eukaryota; kingdom Metazoa; phylum Arthropoda; class Arachnida; order Uropygi; family Thelyphonidae; genus Mastigoproctus; species Mastigoproctus giganteus. Next base: position 138,890,093 of record NC_143580.1, read on the forward strand.
TCTAGACAAATGCAAGACCCACAGATTGCACCAGGGAAAATTAATCAAGTGAAACTGCCAGCTACAGACTGGAAAAGAGATCGACGACATGGCAGAGGAAGAGGCCTGGAAATACTTGGGGATGATGCAGGCTCAGCAGTTACAGCACAAGGAAATTAAGGCCTGCCTGACCGAAAAATACCATCACAGGCTCAGATACCTGCTGAAAGCAGAGCTGAATGGAGGGAACACAGTTAAATCCATAAACACCTATGCAGTCCCAGTACTAACATACTCCTTCGGGGTCTTTCGGGATTGGACTAACACTGAGCTGGAGGATATCATGAGAAAGACAATGACAATAATGACCAAGAGCTGCCAACACCACCCAAAATCTGCTATGGAGAGACTGACTGACAATTGCCCAGTAAGAAGGAGGAAGAGACCTGATAGAGCAACAGAAAACAGCAATAGTTAACTTCAAGGATTACTTCCAGAAACAACCAGCAGCGCTCCACCAGGCCATAAGAAAGATAAACATGCAGTATACCTCACTGAACCTAAGTGAGGAATCTCCCCCAACCAGGAGGTACAAACGAAGATAGAAAGATGGGTAGAGAGGACACTCCAGTGCAGACACTACAATGATCTCCATCAAGATCACATAGATAACATTTCTTCCAATGCATGGCTCACGAGCGGCACACTCTTCCCCGAGACATAAGGAGTTATGCTCGCCATCCAAGACCAGGTAATCAACACCAGAAATTATAGAAAATGCATCGCCAAGGAGCCCGGAGTGTCCGATGATACATGTCGAAGATGCCACCTGGCCTCATAAACGATCCAACACATCACTGCGGGGTGCAAGGTGATCACCCAGACTGAGTACACTCATAGACACGACCAGGTAGCAAGGATAATACATCAGAAGCTAGCGAGGAAATACCAGTTGACCAAAGAAAGTGTACCATACTACAAGTACGAACCACACGCAGTACTAGAGACCCCAACCCACAAGCTGTACTGGGACCGTGCCATAATAACGGATAAGATCATCCTGCACAACAGATCGGACATAATCCTTGTGGACAAGAAGGAAAAGACTACCTATCTGATTCATATAGCGGTACCCAACACTGACAACGTGCAGAAAACCCATGGGATAAAAATCAGGAAGTACACGAAAATAGACAGGAGATCAAAGAGATGTGGCATATGCAACAAGTAACGACCATCCCGATCATCGTGTCAACCACAGGTATGGTGCCAAAGACCCTACATAACAGCCTAACAGCAATAGGTCTCCAAGCGAACACCTACAAGGAACTTCAGAAAGTCGCACTCCTGAACACCTGTAGGATAGTCAGAGAGTTCCTCAACCAACAGTAACACCAGACATAACAACAACCACCCTGTGTACTTGGTAGCAATACCCGTCACGAGGTGGAACCCCCAATCAGGAGAAATAATAATAATAATAATAATAATAATAATAATAATAATGGTTCTGTCTAGCACTCAACCCGCTATCCACAATGCTCAAAGGGAGCAAGTATGAATATAACCTCAAAGAAGGAATAAAGAACCTGAACACCCTCCCCACCTGATGTACATGGATGATATCAAGTTCTACGCGGCAACCGAGAAGCAACTCCAGCAACTACTCCGGATCACCGAAGAATTCAGCAAAGACACCAGGATGGAATTTGGTCTAGAAAATTGCAAGAACCACACTGCACCAGGGAAAATTAATTGGCCGAAACTACCAGCTGCTGACTGTTAAAGAGATCGAAGCTATGACAGAAGGAGAGACCTACAAATACCTAGGGATGATGCAGGCTGAACAGTTAGAGCACAAGGATATCAAGAAGTGCCTGACCGAAAAATATCATCAGACACTCAGAAACCTGCTGAAAGCAAAATTGAACGGAGAGAACACAGTTAAAGCCATTAACACCTATGCAGCTCCTGTACTAACATACACATTCGGGGTCATAGATTGGACTAACACTGAGCTAGAAGATATCATGCAAAAGACAAGGACAATGATGATCAAGAGTCGCCAACACCACCCGATGTCAGCAGTGAAGAGAATAACAATACCTAGGAAAGAGGGAGGAAGGAGCCTGATAGATCTGATAGAACAACAGAAAACAGCGATAGTTAACATGAAGGATTACTCCGAGAACAACACAGCACTACTCCACCAGGCCATAAGGAACATAGATAAGTGGTATACCGCACTCAACCTAAGCGAGGAAACCCCTCCCGCCCAAACGGTACAGGAAACAAAGATAGACAGATGGGCAAAGAAGACACTCCATGGCAGACACTACAATGATGTTCCATTAAAATCACATCGACACTACTGCTTCCAATGCATGGCTCACAGGCGAGACGCTCTTCCCCGAGATTGAAGGATCCATGCTGGCCATCCAAGACCAGAATCTGCAAATAAATGAACCACTAGGTGGCAGTGATCACAGTGTGCTGAAGTGGGATTTACTCAAAGAGGTAACTACCATTAGGGGTAATTGGAAGGGTTATTGCTTTCGTAAAGGCGACTACGATGGACGGAGACAGTATTTAAATTCTATACAGTGGGACCAACTGATGATGTTACCAACAGCAAATTCAAAATGGGAAGCATTCAAGGAACTTATCTGGGAAGCTACTAGGCTTTACATACCAACTTTACATACCAATTCGGCCCTGGGAAGATTGTGCAAGGCTCAAGGGGTAGAATTTTTTTCAGCCTGGTCTGTACTGGTTAACAAGAGAGAGAGACTGCTTCTACAGGGATGGGATACACTTAAATAGAAAGGGTGCAAGAATGTTTGCTGATGCTATCGAGGCAGTGTTAGGTGGGTCGGAAAACTGCTAGATTGGGGGGCAACAAGGACTAATAGATTAACAGTAGCCACTGGCAGAGGTGAAAGTGATTCTTGCACTGCTCCTATTGGAATGAGCCGCAGCCTGGAAAATAAGATGCAGGATATTTCAGAGACTGCTGGGAATCATTGGGGTACAAATAAACACATAGATTGTGTTAGGGTAGCTACGAAAAAGAACAGGTGCATGTATACTTGCGTGTACACCAATGCTAGGAGTTTAGTAAATAAATTTGATGAATTTGAGGTATTGCTCAAAACATCAAAGGCAGATATTGTGGGGATTTCAGAGACGTGGTGTCACACAGATATAAGGAATGCAGAACTGGAATTTGGGGAGTACGTCTACAGAAAGGAGAGACAGGATAGGAAGGGAGGAGGGGTTATGCTATTAGTTAAGAAATACATAAAATCCAAGGAAGTGAAGCCAGTCGACATTGCTGGACAGTGCAGTGTCGAGTCGGTTTGGTGTGACATAAGCATTGGGAGATCAAAATTGAGAGTAGGAGTGTGCTATAGGCCTAATGACTCTGATGAGTATAATAAGAAACAGTACGGGGAAATAGAGTGGGCCAGTAAATCAGAGAGTCTTGTAATGGGGGATTTTAATTTCCCAGATAATGACTGGAATTTGGGTGCTGGTCACTCACACACTAGCAAGGCTTTTGTGGATTTACTGGATGATTGTTTTCTACATCAGCATGTTCGGGAGGCAATTAGAGGGAGAAATACTCTTGATTTGATTATCAGTAGTGATTCTTCATGCATTAAGAATCTGCAAGTAAATGAACCACTAGTTGGCAGTGATCACAGTGTGCTGAAGTGGGATTTACTCAAAGAGGTAACTACCATTAGGGGTAAAGGGAAGGGTTATTGCTTTCGTAAAGGCGACTACGATGGACTGAGACAGTATTTAAATTCTATACAGTGGGACCAACTGATGATGTTACCAACAGCAAATTCAAAATGGGAAGCATTCAAAGAACTTATCTTGGAAGCTACTAGGCTTTACATACTAACTAAGAAATATTGTTCAAGGTTAAGGCCTAAGTGGATGTCAGATGAACTAATGAGGCATATGGCAGAGAAGAAAAATGCATGGGATACATACAAATTAACAAGGAGGTTAGGCAGGCGAAGGCAGATTACGAGAAATCTTTGGCAAGGGATGCAAAGAAAAACAGCAAAGAGTACTTTACTTATGTAAACTTTAGAAGGAAGTGGATGAATCAGATTGGTCTACTTGATATTGATGGGTCAACTGTTGATGATTCTGCTCAGGTAGCTAACAATCTGAATAAATATTTTGTATCGACATTCACACATGAGGAGTTATTCAGAGAGGGGAATGCCAGAGGTGTATTCAACTCTAGCAGTAAGCTAGAGAATTTTGTAATAACTGAGAGTAAAGTGGAGGAGAAATTGTTGAAGATAAATACAAGAAAGGCACCTGGGGTGGATGGGATCTATCCAGTTATATTAAAGGAGGAAGCAAAGGAAGTAAGAAAACCCTTAGTCATAATTATGAGAGCTTTCTTGGACTCAGGGGAAGTACCCATGGCATGGAGATGTGCAAATGTGACCCCAATTCACAAAGGAGGATCAAAGGGCGACACAAGTAATTATAGACCTGCTAGTTTAACTTCTGTTCCTGGAAAATTAATGGAGGCACTAGTTAAAGAAGCACTGCAGGATCATCTAGACAAGACTTCAGTTATAGCTCAGACACAGCATGGTTTTGTTAAGGGGAAGAGTTGCCTCACCAATTTGATTGGATACTATGATACAGTCACAAAAGAACTGGATGCATTGAATAACTTTGATATTATATACTTGGATCTTAGAAAGGCTTTTGATACTGTTGCACATGGGAGACTGCTGCACAAATTGGAGCAGTGTGGCATTGGAGGCAAATTGCTGCTATGGATAAAGTGGTGGTTGAGGGGGAGAAGACAGAGAGTGGTAATCAATGGACACTGCTCATCGCGGACTAATGTTATTAGTTGAGTCCCTCAGGGTTCAGTATTGCGTCAATTATTGTTTTCTGTATTTATAAATGATATTGATGATGGTATATCAAGCTTAATGTCCAAGTTTGCAGACGATAGGAAGGTTGGCAGTGTTGTCAAGGACACTACTGACACTATGCTACTGCAACAGGATCTGGAAAGGTTGAGTAGATGGGCTGAGAGGTGGCAAATGAAGTTTAACATTGACAAATGTAAAGTATTACAAATGGGAAACAGCAACCCCAGAGCAACGTATCAACTCTGTGGTACTGACTGTGATAGAGAATGAAAGGGACCTGGGGGTGGTGGTGCAGGCAGATATAAAGTTTTCTGAGCAGTGCAGACGGGCTGCAAGAGTAGCTCATGGTGTATTGTCGATGATATATAGGTATTTTTCTAGCAGGGATAAGGAGATGATTATTCCCTTGTATAAGGCAATGGTCAGGCCACACCTAGAGTACTGTATACAGGTCTGGAGGCCTCATTTCAAGAAGGATGTAGAGATGCTGGAACGAGTACAGAGAATTGCAACAAGATTAGTGAATGGAACAAAGGGGTGCTCTTACGAAGAAAGGCTTAAGTTTTGCAAATTACAGTGTCTGGTGACTAGGCACCAGCGAGGTGATCTGAGAGAGGGGTATAAAGCCTTGAATGGTTTCAGCATGTTCAATGCTGATGGGATTCTTCCTCTTGCTCAAAATAATCACCTGAAAGGGTATAAATTCAAATTGAGAAAAGATAGATGTAGGATAGAGGTGAGGAAATTTGCCTTTAGCCAGCGGGTGGTTGGTTGGTGGAATAGACTTCCATCCCTTGTCATGGAAGTTGATAGCCTAAATAAGTTTAAGGCTGAGCTGGACAGGTATTTCGAATGAACAGAGGGATGAAGTGGAAGTGGTTATTTTTTATTTATTTATTTATTATTATTTTTTTAAATTTTTATTTTATTTTTTATTTTTTTTTGGCTGATTCTGCATAAGCTTGCTTTCTTGCATCAAATGCCTCTACTAATGCTAATGCTAATGCTAACTAAGAAATATTATTCAAGGTTTAGGCCTAAATGGATGTCAGATGAACTAATGACACATATGGCAGAGAAGAAAAATGCATGGGATACATACAAATTAACACGTGACACAGACGCCTATGATAGATAGCTTAATATCCAAGTTTGCAGACGATACCAAGGTTGGCAGGATTGCCAAGGACACTACTGACACTATGCTGCTGCAACAGGATCTGGAAAGGTTGAGCAGATGGGCTGAGTGGTGGCAATGAAGTTTAACATTGACAAATGTAAAGTGCTATACATGGGAAACAGCAATCCCAGAGCAACGTATCAACTCTGTGGTACTACACTGACAGTGGTAGAGAATGAAAGGGACTGGGGCTGGTTGTGCAGGCAGATATGAAGTTCTCTGAACAGTGCAGACGGGCTGCAAGAGTAGCTCATGGTGTATTGTCAATGATATATAGGAATTTTTCTAGCAGGGATAAGGAGGTGATTATTCCCTTGTATAAGGCAATGGTCAGGCCACACCTAGAGTACTGTATACAGGCCTGGAGGCTTCATTTCAAGAAGGATGTAGAGCTGCTGCTGGTGCTCTTACGAAGAAATGCTTAAGTTTTGCAAATTACAGAATAGGTGCCTATTCTCCAATTTTGCAAATTGGAGAATAGGCACCAGCGAGGTGATCTGATAGAGGTGTATAAAGCCTTGAATGGTTTGAGCATGCTCAATGCTGATGGGATTCTTCCTCTTGCTCAAAATAACCACCTGAGAGGGCATAAATTCAAATTGAGGAAAGACAGATGTAGCATAGACGTGCGGAAATTTGCCTTTAGCCATCGGGTGGTTGGTTGGTGGAACAGACTTCCATCCCTTGTGGTGGAAGTTGATAGCCTAAATAAGTTTAAGGCTCAGCTGGACAGGTATTTCGAACGAACAGAGGGGTGAAGTAGAAGTGGTTATTTATTTGTTATTTATTTATTTATTATTTATTTATTTTTTTTTATTATTATTTTTTTATTTTTGGCTGATGCTGCATAAGCTTGCTTTCTTGCATCAAATGCCTCTACTAATGCTAATGCTGATCAACACCAGAAAGCATAGAAAATACATCGCAAAGGAGTCCGGAATGTCAGATGACACATGTCGACGATGCCACCTGGGCTCAGAAACGATCCAGCACATCACCGCGGGGTGAAAGGTGATCACACAGACTGAGTACACTCATTGACACGACCAGGTAGCCAGGATAATACATCAGAAGCGAGCGAGGAAATACCAGTTGACCAAAGAAAGTGTAACATAATACTAATACGAACCCCAGGCAGTAGTAGAGACTCGAACCCACAAGCTGCACTTGGACCGCGCCATAATAACGGATAAGGCAACCCTGCACAACAGACCGGACATAACCCTTGTGGACAAGATGGAAAACGCTACCTACCTGATTGACATAGGGGTGACGAACACTGGCAATGTCCAGAAAACCCATGAGGAAAAAATTAGGAAGTACACGAACCTGAGACATGAGATCAAGGAGATGTGGCATATGCAAGAAGTATCAACCATCCCAATCATCGTGTCAACCACCTGTATGGTACTAAAGACTCTACATAGCAGCCTAGCAGCAATAGGTCTCTCAGAGAACACCTACAAGTAACTCCAAAAAGTCGCAATCCTGTACATATGTAGGATAGTCAGAGATTTCCTCGATCGACAGTAACACCAGACATTACAGCCACCCTGTGTACTTAGTAGCAGTACCCGTCACGGAGTGGAACCCCCCCAATCAGGGAGAAATAATATAAGAGCAACAACAATATAATAATAATAAATCTGACGAGTATGGGCTTGGCACACCCAGGGTCCTGAGCTAGATTTCATCATTCTTCTCTTTCTTGGTGATTCTCTTCTCTCTCTCTCTCTCTCTCTCTCTCTCTCTCTCTCTCTCTCTCTCTCTCTCTCTCTCTCTCTCTCTCAGGGTGACTCAGAATTTTTTTTTTTTTTTTTTTTTTTTGGCTGGTGAAGCATAAGCCTCAGGCTTCATTGCACCATATGGCTCATAATAATAATAATAATAATATATTATAACGAAAAAGTCATCGTCGTAAGCTACAATTTACTCAACGTCTCTCCATTGCTGATTTAATAGCTCATCGTGCATATAGTTCCCCATATAAGGTCCTAAAATAGGTCCACATAATTAAAAAAAAAAAATTAAAAAAAAAGGAGCACCACAAGGGCCATAAAATAGAACCGCTTGTTGTAATCTTCTTGCCCACCTTCAAAGATTTATTATATACTGTGACTTCTCTATTAGCTTCACATCAACTGATACAGATTTTCAGGTCACTCTACTCTGCAATATCCTGATTATGTTTTCCTACCAAAGACAATCAAAAGCTCCCTGAAAGTCAATAAATATCCCGAACACAGATTTCCCCATGAATTGATGTACTTAGTATTAGTACAGTAGTACTATTGCCATATGATGCAAGAAAACAAGCTTATTCCTTTTGACGAGTTTGATGACTGAGGTATGACAATTGTATTTTAACAGCGACCTCTGGAAGATGTTAATCCCTGCTGTTATGTAAGTTACACTGTATTGCTGTTCTGTTTAAAATTATATATTTGATTAAAACATAATTAAATAAAATAAAAAAAACGAAAGTAGGGTTACACGGCTGGCTGTAGAACGCATTTTCTTTGTTTTACTCTGATCCATACTCATTTTTCCTCTCTGGAATGCGTTAGTTAGCTAATTTTATTATTATTTCCTTTTATTTACCCTGTTTTTTAACATGATTTTAAATTAGTTCAAAATTTTAAATTATTGTGGTGGAACAAAGATTTTCGCTTCGCATATTTAACTCTTGACCGATGCAAATTGCTGTAAATTGCTGTTGTAGCGACATCCGTGAAAGCCTGTTATTTTTTTTTTTATTGTTTTTGTTTCAGTACAAGAATTTACATGCAATAAATGAAAATTCACAGTTTCTACATACAGTGCTTAGCAGTTATCATAAGCATGATGAAAATTTGAGCCAAAATTTAATTATATTTTATTTAGTCATCATACACACACATATATATATGTGTGTGTATGTGTCTATGTGTGTATATATGATGACACTGATACTGTAAACCCACCAAATGAATGAAACAACTAAAAATTATTTTATTTTTCACTTTTGGTTACGGTGTTTTCAGTGGACGCCGATCAATACTTGTTTATAATTGGCTCGTAAATTATTCTGTATAATCATTCTATTTAAAATTTTAAGTACGTATTCCTTCCCAGAGGCGGACGGGGGTAAAAAATTCTTACCGGAGAAAACTTGTAGCTGCCTCATACTAGTATTTATGGCCAAAATCACTCCAGCCTACTAGGGTTCCCCGGTAAGCCTTATGGCCAAAATCACTCCAGCCTACTAGGGTTCCCCGGTAAGCCTTATGGCCAAAATCACTCCAGCCTACTAGGGTTCCCCGGTAAGTCTTATGGCCAAAATCACTCCAGCCTACTAGGGTTCCCCGGTAAGTCTTATGGGCAGACCACCGCCTCTGTTTCTTCAGCAACAGTTTCTCGTAGCGTAGGCCTGACTACCTGCCCTCATCCTTTTCGATGTTTCTGTATTTTAAATATTGGCTTTAGTTGTATTAGTTTGTAACGGGGCTTATCAACTCTGACTTCTTTTAATAATTAAGTATCAAACTTAATTTCCATCATATTTCAGGCAACCAATTGTTTGCACTATACAGCTACACAGATGTTTGCATTTCTTTCTTTTTTTTTTTTTTTGTTATTCTTCGCAATCTATTAATTAATTGTAATTCTAAAATATATACATGTGATTTTTTTTCCTTTTGTTTTTTAGCAGCATACCAAAATGCCTAATTACTATTACTGTTTCATCCTTTTCCTTTTGGCATTATACTGCTTACTATTTATATTTATAGCTTTATTGCTCCATCTGGTGAGTATTGGCTTGGCACACACAGGGTCCTGAGCTTGATATCATCATTCTTCCCTTCCCTTCCCTTCTCTCTCTCTCTCTCTCTCTCTTGGTGTAATTCAGAAATTTTTTTTTTTTTTTTTTGGCTGGTGCAGCATAAGCTGCAGGCTTCCTTGCACCATATGGCTAACAATAATAATAATAAAAAATAATAATCCCTTTAACAGATATTTATTTAAAGTATACCCAGTAAAATAAAATAAACTACAACAATGACGAATGAGTAACGTGCCACACTTTGCTTGTAATGTATTCAAAAATTCTGTCAGTTGAGAAAGGGACACGAGTTCCGAAAGCTTCTGGAAATATTTTATTTTATTTTATTTTACTGGGTATACTTTAAATAAATATCTGTTAAACTATGGACCCCAGTACTCCAGGCCCATTTGTCACTAATAATCCCTTTCTTGCTTTTTTTAACATAACTCATCATTCTGTTTTGACATATTTTTTGGGATCATTTATCTTTTAATTAAAAAAATAATAATAATTTCAAAAGGAATTGTAAATTTTGATCTAAAACATACTATGCTAGGAGTTTAGTAAATAAATTTGATGAATTTGAGGTATTGCTCAAAACATCAAAGGCAGATATTGTTGGGATATCAGAGACGTGGTGTCACACAGATATAAGGGATGCAGAACTGCAATTTGGTGAGTACAACGTCTACAGAAAGGATAGACAGGATAGTAAGGGGGGAGGGGTTATGCTATTAGTTAAGAAACACAAAAAAACCAAGGAAGTGAAGCCAGTCGACATCGCTGGACAGTGCAGTGTTGAGTCAGTTTGGTGTGACATAAGCATTGGGAGATCAAAATTGAGAGTAGGAGTGTGCTATAGGCCTAATGACTCTGATGAGTATAATAAGAAACTGTACAGGGAAATAGAGTGGGCCAGTAAATCAGAGAGTCTTATAATGGGAGATTTTAATTTCCCAGATATTGACTGGAATTTGGGGGCTGGTTACTCACACACTAGCAGGGCTTTTGTGGATTTATTGGATGATTGTTTTCTACATCAGCATGTTCAGGAGGCAACTAGAGGGAGTAATACTCTTGATTTGATTATCAGCAGTGATTCTTCATGCATTAAGAATCTGCAGATAAATGAACCACTAGGTGGCAGTGATCACAGTGTGCTGAAGTGGGATTTACTCAAAGAGGTAACTACCATTAGGGGTAAAGGGAAGGGTTATTGCTTCCGTAAAGGCGACTACGATGGACTGAGACAGTATTTAAATTCTATACAGTGGGACCAACTGATGATGTTACCAACAGCAAATTCAAAATGGGAAGCATTCAAAGAACATATCTTAGAAGCTACTAGGCTTTACATACCAACTAAGAAATATTGTTCAAGGTTTAGGCCAAAATGGATGTCAGATGAACTAATGAGGCATATGGCAGAGAAGAAAAATGCATGGGATACTTACAAATTAACACATGACACAGAAGCCTATGATAGATACAAGTTGATATGCAACCAAGTTACAAAGGAGGTTAGGCAGGCGAAGGCAGATTACGAGAAATCCTTGGCAAGGGATGCAAAGAAAAACAGCAAAGAGTTCTTTACTTATGTAAACTCTAGAAGGAAGGGGATGAATCAGATTGGTCCACTTGATATTGATGGGTCAACTGTTGATGATCCTGCTCAGGTAGCTAACAAACTAAATGAATATTTTGCATCGACATTCACACATGAGGAGTTATTCAGCAAGGGGAATGCCAGAGGTGTATTCAACTCTAGCAGTAAGCTACAGAATCTTGAAATAACTGGGAGTAAAGTGGAGGATAAACTGTTGAAGATAAACACAAGAAAGGCACCCGGGGTGGATGGGATCTATCCAGTTATATTAAAGGAGGCAGCAAAGGAAGTAAGCAAACCCTTAGCCATAATTATGAGAGCTTCCTTGGACTCAGGGGAGGTACCCATAGACTGGAAATGTGCAAATGTGACCCCAATTCACAAAGGAGGATCAAAGGCTGACACAAGTAACTATAGACCTGTGAGCTTAACTTCTGTTCCAGGAAAATTAATGGAGGCACTGGTTAAAGAAGCACTGCAGGATCATTTAGACAAGACTTCAGTTATAGCTCAGACACAGCATGGTTTTGTTAAGGGGAAGTCTTGCCTGACCAACTTGATTGGATACTATGATGCAGTCACAAAAGAACTGGATGCAGGGAATAACTTTGATATTATATACTTGGATCTTAGAAAGACTTTTGATACTGTTGCACATGGAAGACTGCTACACAAATTGGAGCAGTGTGACATTGGAGGCAAATTGCTGCTATGGATAAAGGGGTGGTTGAGTGGGAGAAGACAGAGAGTGGTAATCAATGGACACTGCTCATCGTGGACTAATGTTATTAGTGGAGTCCCTCAGGGCTCAGTGTTGGGTCCATTATTGTTTTCTGTATTTATAAATGATATTGATGATGGTATATCAAGCTTAATGTCCAAGTTTGCAGATGATACAAAGGGTGGCAGGGTTGTCAAGGACACTACTGACACTACACTGCTGCAACAGGATCTGGAAAGGTTGAGCAGATGGGCTGGGAGGTGGCAAATGAAGTTTAACATTGACAAATGTAAAGTACTACACATGGGAAACAGCAACCCCAGGGCAACGTATCAACTCTGTGGTACTACACTGACAGTGGTAGAGAATGAAAGGGACTTGGGGGTGATTGTGCAGGCAGATATGAAGTTCTCTGAGCAGTGCAGACGGGCTGCAAGAGTAGCTCATGGAGTATTGTCAATGATATACAGGAATTTTTCCAGCAGGGATAAGGAGGTGATTATTCCATTGTATAAGGCAATGGTCAGGCCACACCTAGAGTACTGTATACAGGTCTGGAGGCCTCATTTCAAGAA